>NW_024535403.1:0-12419 GCF_016097555.1 Gigantopelta aegis
AAGACACCAGATCCTGGTTGTCATAAAAACACATGATTCACCACCTTTTGAAACATGTATGTTATCAGTATAGGTTGCACTATACCAATTAATTTCCGGCTGGGTCGAAGTTCGAGGTGTACCGAACTTTTGATAGAGAAGTTAACACCACAAGTCCTGTGATTGGTTATAAATGTGAGTGTGTTGGTTGTAAAAACAATTAGTTTCATCTGGGCTAAAAATGTATGCAATTTTATTTGATGTAGTACCACCGTGTCAAGTAGCCTTGTGCTTGGAACATGTATGGGGTACCTGTAAAAAAAAGTACTAAAATTTTGTGCGAAACTAGGGGTGTTGCAGAAACATCTGGTTATACCGAAAATGAGCCATGAAAGGTACCATTTTCTGCAGTTAATACTTTGAGGTAGGGGTTGTAGTACTGATATTTATGGGTCACAGTTTGGTTGATATATTGCATATAGTGTTTTTAAACACAAACGTAACATGGTCGCCTATGGGATTTGAATTGGTATAGTCCAACCTATAGCACATATTCAGTGCATAATAAAAAAGATTATGATTTTTCCTTGACAATAATTACTGTACATAGCCCTGAATGGAGTTTGAACAAAAATTAGCACTGAGGAAAAGTTGGTTTTGGCCTATAATTCATACTATACAGATTTGAATGTTCTTATTTACATGGTGTTTGACTTGCCATATACAACTGCTCTTAAATATGTTAATATATCTAGGCAGTCTGAACTTAGATTTTAATAGCAATTTATTTTTATATTAAAAATAACATGTGCCAATATTGGGATAATGTCTTTAACTTCTATAAACATAGTTAATGTTTCATGTGTGTACTTCTGATAGCTTAACTTTTTAAAGACCTTGATTTTTATTGTCCTTTTGGCATATTTATAGGGTGCTAAGTCATATTTTAGACAAATTTGTAGTTTTAGGGGAAAATTTTTTTTTACTTTGAAGAATTTTTTTACCAAAGCCATAATTAAAAATTTTGTCACTATTGTGCCTTCTGTTCTCATTTATACATAACAATAAGCTTGTTAAACATATCTTTAGGTCTCCAGATCAAATCTTTTTTTAAAATAATCACTTAGTTTGCTCCCATGAAGTGTATTTTAAGTGTATACTAGATTTGGAACCAATTTTTCCAGATTTGATTATCTACCTTGGTGTAATTTGATGATTTATTTTATTGTTAATGCTGTATTATCCAATGTTAATAGCTAAATGATATGCTGGATTACAGATTGTAGGAATACATCCAATATACATATTGTATTGATCTGGATTAGAAAATAATGCAATAAAATAGATGTTCGGGTAATTATGTCACTTAAAAACAGGTTTTTTTAGTAATGAATCAAAAATAAATATGCGAAAGCTGCATGATAATTCCAGATATTACAAATTTTTAAAACCTCCAACTACAGTAGGGTATACATAAAATATAGTCAGGAATATTGGTGGCTGCCAATGGTTTTGATGGTCCAATTTGAAAATCTGCATAGCTGATGGATTTGAAATTCCCGCACATGGTAACTTGAAGATGCCCACACTCAGCATACAGGATTTTCTTCCAACAGTGATGTGCAGGACATTAAGTCATTACTTCATACAGATGCAGTCATGTTGGTTTTTCCTTCCTCAGACATTGTATTTTTTTAATACTGATATTTCTTTGATGTGCCTATTGAGGTCTTCATAATCTGGGGGTCAGTCAAGTACATGTGTTTCAATGGAATAAGTTTAAGGAGTTGAGGTACTCTGAATAGCCATGCTGTCTCTACATATATAGCTGAGCACACACACACATCTGACAATAAATATCTTCAGGAGTATTATTTTAAAAAAAATTATTTTTTCAAATATGACATATTGCATTTGTACAAAACTGTACAAAATACATGTGTTTTGTGAGGTGTACATTAAATTAGGTTGCACTGTAGAAACAACAGTTTCAGTGAGGTTGTCAGTTTATGTCAGAAGACACCAGATCCTGGTTGTCATAAAAACACATGATTCACCACCTTTTGAAACATGTATGTTATCAGTATAGGTTGCACTATACCAATTAATTTCCGGCTGGGTCGAAGTTCGAGGTGTACCGAACTTTTGATAGAGAAGTTAACACCACAAGTCCTGTGATTGGTTATAAATGTGAGTGTGTTGGTTGTAAAAACAATTAGTTTCATCTGGGCTAAAAATGTATGCAATTTTATTTGATGTAGTACCACCGTGTCAAGTAGCCTTGTGCTTGGAACATGTATGGGGTACCTGTAAAAAAAAGTACTAAAATTTTGTGCGAAACTAGGGGTGTTGCAGAAACATCTGGTTATACCGAAAATGAGCCATGAAAGGTACCATTTTCTGCAGTTAATACTTTGAGGTAGGGGTTGTAGTACTGATATTTATGGGTCACAGTTTGGTTGATATATTGCATATAGTGTTTTTAAACACAAACGTTAACATGGTCGCCTATGGGATTTGAATTGGTATAGTCCAACCTATAGCACATATTCAGTGCATAATAAAAAAGATTATGATTTTTGTGATTTAATTAAATTAAACTACACTATTTGATTAATTAGCCGTCACTCGGCCATGCAAGTTCACAATGACCTTGACCTTGACAATAATTACTGTACATAGCCCTGAATGGAGTTTGAACAAAAATTAGCACTGAGGAAAAGTTGGTTTTGGCCTATAATTCATACTATACAGATTTGAATGTTCTTATTTACATGGTGTTTGACTTGCCATATACAACTGCTCTTAAATATGTTAATATATCTAGGCAGTCTGAACTTAGATTTTAATAGCAATTTATTTTTATATTAAAAATAACATGTGCCAATATTGGGATAATGTCTTTAACTTCTATAAACATAGTTAATGTTTCATGTGTGTACTTCTGATAGCTTAACTTTTTAAAGACCTTGATTTTTATTGTCCTTTTGGCATATTTATAGGGTGCTAAGTCATATTTTAGACAAATTTGTAGTTTTAGGGGAAATTTTTTTTTACTTTGAAGAATTTTTTTACCAAAGCCATAATTAAAAATTTTGTCACTATTGTGCCTTCTGTTCTCATTTATACATAACAATAAGCTTGTTAAACATATCTTTAGGTCTCCAGATCAAATCTTTTTTTAAAATAATCACTTAGTTTGCTCCCATGAAGTGTATTTTAAGTGTATACTAGATTTGGAACCAATTTTTCCAGATTTGATTATCTACCTTGGTGTAATTTGATGATTTATTTTATTGTTAATGCTGTATTATCCAATGTTAATAGCTAAATGATATGCTGGATTACAGATTGTAGGAATACATCCAATATACATATTGTATTGATCTGGATTAGAAAATAATGCAATAAAATAGATGTTCGGGTAATTATGTCACTTAAAAACAGGTTTTTTTAGTAATGAATCAAAAATAAATATGCGAAAGCTGCATGATAATTCCAGATATTACAAATTTTTAAAACCTCCAACTACAGTAGGGTATACATAAAATATAGTCAGGAATATTGGTGGCTGCCAATGGTTTTGATGGTCCAATTTGAAAATCTGCATAGCTGATGGATTTGAAATTCCCGCACATGGTAACTTGAAGATGCCCACACTCAGCATACAGGATTTTCTTCCAACAGTGATGTGCAGGACATTAAGTCATTACTTCATACAGATGCAGTCATGTTGGTTTTTCCTTCCTCAGACATTGTATTTTTTTAATACTGATATTTCTTTGATGTGCCTATTGAGGTCTTCATAATCTGGGGGTCAGTCAAGTACATGTGTTTCAATGGAATAAGTTTAAGGAGTTGAGGTACTCTGAATAGCCATGCTGTCTCTACATATATAGCTGAGCACACACACACATCTGACAATAAATATCTTCAGGAGTATTATTTTAAAAAAAATTATTTTTTCAAATATGACATATTGCATTTGTACAAAACTGTACAAAATACATGTGTTTTGTGAGGTGTACATTAAATTAGGTTGCACTGTAGAAAACAAGTTTCAGTGAGGTTGTCAGTTTATGTCAGAAGACACCAGATCCTGGTTGTCATAAAAACACATGATTCACCACCTTTTGAAACATGTATGTTATCAGTATAGGTTGCACTATACCAATTAATTTCCGGCTGGGTCGAAGTTCGAGGTGTACCGAACTTTTGATAGAGAAGTTAACACCACAAGTCCTGTGATTGGTTATAAATGTGAGTGTGTTGGTTGTAAAAACAATTAGTTTCATCTGGGCTAAAAATGTATGCAATTTTATTTGATGTAGTACCACCGTGTCAAGTAGCCTTGTGCTTGGAACATGTATGGGGTACCTGTAAAAAAAAGTACTAAAATTTTGTGCGAAACTAGGGGTGTTGCAGAAACATCTGGTTATACCGAAAATGAGCCATGAAAGGTACCATTTTCTGCAGTTAATACTTTGAGGTAGGGGTTGTAGTACTGATATTTATGGGTCACAGTTTGGTTGATATATTGCATATAGTGTTTTTAAACACAAACGTTAACATGGTCGCCTATGGGATTTGAATTGGTATAGTCCAACCTATAGCACATATTCAGTGCATAATAAAAAAGATTATGATTTTTGTGATTTAATTAAATTAAACTACACTATTTGATTAATTAGCCGTCACTCGGCCATGCAAGTTCACAATGACCTTGACCTTGACAATAATTACTGTACATAGCCCTGAATGGAGTTTGAACAAAAATTAGCACTGAGGAAAAGTTGGTTTTGGCCTATAATTCATACTATACAGATTTGAATGTTCTTATTTACATGGTGTTTGACTTGCCATATACAACTGCTCTTAAATATGTTAATATATCTAGGCAGTCTGAACTTAGATTTTAATAGCAATTTATTTTTATATTAAAAATAACATGTGCCAATATTTGGGATAATGTCTTTAACTTCTATAAACATAGTTAATGTTTCATGTGTGTACTTCTGATAGCTTAACTTTTTAAAGACCTTGATTTTTATTGTCCTTTTGGCATATTTATAGGGTGCTAAGTCATATTTTAGACAAATTTGTAGTTTTAGGGGAAAATTTTTTTTACTTTGAAGAATTTTTTTTACCAAAGCCATAATTAAAAATTTTGTCACTATTGTGCCTTCTGTTCTCATTTATACATAACAATAAGCTTGTTAAACATATCTTTAGGTCTCCAGATCAAATCTTTTTTTAAAATAATCACTTAGTTTGCTCCCATGAAGTGTATTTTAAGTGTATACTAGATTTGGAACCAATTTTTCCAGATTTGATTATCTACCTTGGTGTAATTTGATGATTTATTTTATTGTTAATGCTGTATTATCCAATGTTAATAGCTAAATGATATGCTGGATTACAGATTGTAGGAATACATCCAATATACATATTGTATTGATCTGGATTAGAAAATAATGCAATAAAATAGATGTTCGGGTAATTATGTCACTTAAAAACAGGTTTTTTTAGTAATGAATCAAAAATAAATATGCGAAAGCTGCATGATAATTCCAGATATTACAAATTTTTAAAACCTCCAACTACAGTAGGGTATACATAAAATATAGTCAGGAATATTGGTGGCTGCCAATGGTTTTGATGGTCCAATTTGAAAATCTGCATAGCTGATGGATTTGAAATTCCCGCACATGGTAACTTGAAGATGCCCACACTCAGCATACAGGATTTTCTTCCAACAGTGATGTGCAGGACATTAAGTCATTACTTCATACAGATGCAGTCATGTTGGTTTTTCCTTCCTCAGACATTGTATTTTTTTAATACTGATATTTCTTTGATGTGCCTATTGAGGTCTTCATAATCTGGGGGTCAGTCAAGTACATGTGTTTCAATGGAATAAGTTTAAGGAGTTGAGGTACTCTGAATAGCCATGCTGTCTCTACATATATAGCTGAGCACACACACACATCTGACAATAAATATCTTCAGGAGTATTATTTTTAAAAAAATTATTTTTTCAAATATGACATATTGCATTTGTACAAAACTGTACAAAATACATGTGTTTTGTGAGGTGTACATTAAATTAGGTTGCACTGTAGAAACAACAGTTTCAGTGAGGTTGTCAGTTTATGTCAGAAGACACCAGATCCTGGTTGTCATAAAAACACATGATTCACCACCTTTTGAAACATGTATGTTATCAGTATAGGTTGCACTATACCAATTAATTTCCGGCTGGGTCGAAGTTCGAGGTGTACCGAACTTTTGATAGAGAAGTTAACACCACAAGTCCTGTGATTGGTTATAAATGTGAGTGTGTTGGTTGTAAAAACAATTAGTTTCATCTGGGCTAAAAATGTATGCAATTTTATTTGATGTAGTACCACCGTGTCAAGTAGCCTTGTGCTTGGAACATGTATGGGGTACCTGTAAAAAAAAGTACTAAAATTTTGTGCGAAACTAGGGGTGTTGCAGAAACATCTGGTTATACCGAAAATGAGCCATGAAAGGTACCATTTTCTGCAGTTAATACTTTGAGGTAGGGGTTGTAGTACTGATATTTATGGGTCACAGTTTGGTTGATATATTGCATATAGTGTTTTTAAACACAAACGTTAACATGGTCGCCTATGGGATTTGAATTGGTATAGTCCAACCTATAGCACATATTCAGTGCATAATAAAAAAGATTATGATTTTTGTGATTTAATTAAATTAAACTACACTATTTGATTAATTAGCCGTCACTCGGCCATGCAAGTTCACAATGACCTTGACCTTGACAATAATTACTGTACATAGCCCTGAATGGAGTTTGAACAAAAATTAGCACTGAGGAAAAGTTGGTTTTGGCCTATAATTCATACTATACAGATTTGAATGTTCTTATTTACATGGTGTTTGACTTGCCATATACAACTGCTCTTAAATATGTTAATATATCTAGGCAGTCTGAACTTAGATTTTAATAGCAATTTATTTTTATATTAAAAATAACATGTGCCAATATTGGGATAATGTCTTTAACTTCTATAAACATAGTTAATGTTTCATGTGTGTACTTCTGATAGCTTAACTTTTTAAAGACCTTGATTTTTATTGTCCTTTTGGCATATTTATAGGGTGCTAAGTCATATTTTAGACAAATTTGTAGTTTTAGGGGAAATTTTTTTTTTACTTTGAAGAATTTTTTTACCAAAGCCATAATTAAAAATTTTGTCACTATTGTGCCTTCTGTTCTCATTTATACATAACAATAAGCTTGTTAAACATATCTTTAGGTCTCCAGATCAAATCTTTTTTTAAAATAATCACTTAGTTTGCTCCCATGAAGTGTATTTTAAGTGTATACTAGATTTGGAACCAATTTTTCCAGATTTGATTATCTACCTTGGTGTAATTTGATGATTTATTTTATTGTTAATGCTGTATTATCCAATGTTAATAGCTAAATGATATGCTGGATTACAGATTGTAGGAATACATCCAATATACATATTGTATTGATCTGGATTAGAAAATAATGCAATAAAATAGATGTTCGGGTAATTATGTCACTTAAAAACAGGTTTTTTTAGTAATGAATCAAAAATAAATATGCGAAAGCTGCATGATAATTCCAGATATTACAAATTTTTAAAACCTCCAACTACAGTAGGGTATACATAAAATATAGTCAGGAATATTGGTGGCTGCCAATGGTTTTGATGGTCCAATTTGAAAATCTGCATAGCTGATGGATTTGAAATTCCCGCACATGGTAACTTGAAGATGCCCACACTCAGCATACAGGATTTTCTTCCAACAGTGATGTGCAGGACATTAAGTCATTACTTCATACAGATGCAGTCATGTTGGTTTTTCCTTCCTCAGACATTGTATTTTTTTAATACTGATATTTCTTTGATGTGCCTATTGAGGTCTTCATAATCTGGGGGTCAGTCAAGTACATGTGTTTCAATGGAATAAGTTTAAGGAGTTGAGGTACTCTGAATAGCCATGCTGTCTCTACATATATAGCTGAGCACACACACACATCTGACAATAAATATCTTCAGGAGTATTATTTTAAAAAAAATTATTTTTTCAAATATGACATATTGCATTTGTACAAAACTGTACAAAATACATGTGTTTTGTGAGGTGTACATTAAATTAGGTTGCACTGTAGAAACAACAGTTTCAGTGAGGTTGTCAGTTTATGTCAGAAGACACCAGATCCTGGTTGTCATAAAAACACATGATTCACCACCTTTTGAAACATGTATGTTATCAGTATAGGTTGCACTATACCAATTAATTTCCGGCTGGGTCGAAGTTCGAGGTGTACCGAACTTTTGATAGAGAAGTTAACACCACAAGTCCTGTGATTGGTTATAAATGTGAGTGTGTTGGTTGTAAAAACAATTAGTTTCATCTGGGCTAAAAATGTATGCAATTTTATTTGATGTAGTACCACCGTGTCAAGTAGCCTTGTGCTTGGAACATGTATGGGGTACCTGTAAAAAAAAGTACTAAAATTTTGTGCGAAACTAGGGGTGTTGCAGAAACATCTGGTTATACCGAAAATGAGCCATGAAAGGTACCATTTTCTGCAGTTAATACTTTGAGGTAGGGGTTGTAGTACTGATATTTATGGGTCACAGTTTGGTTGATATATTGCATATAGTGTTTTTAAACACAAACGTTAACATGGTCGCCTATGGGATTTGAATTGGTATAGTCCAACCTATAGCACATATTCAGTGCATAATAAAAAAGATTATGATTTTTGTGATTTAATTAAATTAAACTACACTATTTGATTAATTAGCCGTCACTCGGCCATGCAAGTTCACAATGACCTTGACCTTGACAATAATTACTGTACATAGCCCTGAATGGAGTTTGAACAAAAATTAGCACTGAGGAAAAGTTGGTTTTGGCCTATAATTCATACTATACAGATTTGAATGTTCTTATTTACATGGTGTTTGACTTGCCATATACAACTGCTCTTAAATATGTTAATATATCTAGGCAGTCTGAACTTAGATTTTAATAGCAATTTATTTTTATATTAAAAATAACATGTGCCAATATTGGGATAATGTCTTTAACTTCTATAAACATAGTTAATGTTTCATGTGTGTACTTCTGATAGCTTAACTTTTTAAAGACCTTGATTTTTATTGTCCTTTTGGCATATTTATAGGGTGCTAAGTCATATTTTAGACAAATTTGTAGTTTTAGGGGAAATTTTTTTTTACTTTGAAGAATTTTTTTACCAAAGCCATAATTAAAAATTTTGTCACTATTGTGCCTTCTGTTCTCATTTATACATAACAATAAGCTTGTTAAACATATCTTTAGGTCTCCAGATCAAATCTTTTTTTTAAATAATCACTTAGTTTGCTCCCATGAAGTGTATTTTAAGTGTATACTAGATTTGGAACCAATTTTTCCAGATTTGATTATCTACCTTGGTGTAATTTGATGATTTTATTTTATTGTTAATGCTGTATTATCCAATGTTAATAGCTAAATGATATGCTGGATTACAGATTGTAGGAATACATCCAATATACATATTGTATTGATCTGGATTAGAAAATAATGCAATAAAATAGATGTTCGGGTAATTATGTCACTTAAAAACAGGTTTTTTTAGTAATGAATCAAAAATAAATATGCGAAAGCTGCATGATAATTCCAGATATTACAAATTTTTAAAACCTCCAACTACAGTAGGGTATACATAAAATATAGTCAGGAATATTGGTGGCTGCCAATGGTTTTGATGGTCCAATTTGAAAATCTGCATAGCTGATGGATTTGAAATTCCCGCACATGGTAACTTGAAGATGCCCACACTCAGCATACAGGATTTTCTTCCAACAGTGATGTGCAGGACATTAAGTCATTACTTCATACAGATGCAGTCATGTTGGTTTTTCCTTCCTCAGACATTGTATTTTTTTAATACTGATATTTCTTTGATGTGCCTATTGAGGTCTTCATAATCTGGGGGTCAGTCAAGTACATGTGTTTCAATGGAATAAGTTTAAGGAGTTGAGGTACTCTGAATAGCCATGCTGTCTCTACATATATAGCTGAGCACACACACACATCTGACAATAAATATCTTCAGGAGTATTATTTTTAAAAAAAATTATTTTTTCAAATATGACATATTGCATTTGTACAAAACTGTACAAAATACATGTGTTTTGTGAGGTGTACATTAAATTAGGTTGCACTGTAGAAACAACAGTTTCAGTGAGGTTGTCAGTTTATGTCAGAAGACACCAGATCCTGGTTGTCATAAAAACACATGATTCACCACCTTTTGAAACATGTATGTTATCAGTATAGGTTGCACTATACCAATTAATTTCCGGCTGGGTCGAAGTTCGAGGTGTACCGAACTTTTGATAGAGAAGTTAACACCACAAGTCCTGTGATTGGTTATAAATGTGAGTGTGTTGGTTGTAAAAACAATTAGTTTCATCTGGGCTAAAAATGTATGCAATTTTATTTGATGTAGTACCACCGTGTCAAGTAGCCTTGTGCTTGGAACATGTATGGGGTACCTGTAAAAAAAAGTACTAAAATTTTGTGCGAAACTAGGGGTGTTGCAGCAACCTATAGCACATATTCAGTGCATAATAAAAAAGATTATGATTTTTTTGTGATTTAATTAAATTAAACTACACTATTTGATTAATTAGCCGTCACTCGGCCATGCAAGTTCACAATGACCTTGACCTTGACAATAATTACTGTACATAGCTCTGAATGGAGTTTGAACAAAAATTAGCACTGAGGAAAAGTTGGTTTTGGCCTATAATTCATACTATACAGATTTGAATGTTCTTATTTACATGGTGTTTGACTTGCCATATACAACTGCTCTTAAATATGTTAATATATCTAGGCAGTCTGAACTTAGATTTTAATAGCAATTTTATTTTTATATTAAAAATAACATGTGCCAAATATTGGGATAATGTCCTTTAACTTCTATAAACATAGTTAATGTTTCATTGTGTGTACTTCTGATAGCTTAACTTTTTAAAGACCTTGATTTTTATTGTCCTTTTGGCATATTTATAGGGTGCTAAGTCATATTTTAGACAAATTTGTAGTTTTAGGGGAAATTTTTTTTACTTTGAAAATTTTTTTACCAAACCATAATTAAAATTTTTTGTCACTATTGTGCCTTCTGTTCTCATTTATACATAACATAAGCTTGTTAACATATCTTTAGGTCTCCCAGATCAAATCTTTTTTTAAAATAATCACTTAGTTTGCTCCCATGAAGTGT
The DNA here is from genome assembly GCF_016097555.1 of Gigantopelta aegis. Taxonomy (NCBI): domain Eukaryota; kingdom Metazoa; phylum Mollusca; class Gastropoda; order Neomphalida; family Peltospiridae; genus Gigantopelta; species Gigantopelta aegis. Next base: position 11,309 of record NW_024535403.1, read on the forward strand.
ATTTTAAGTGTATACTAGATTTGGAACCAATTTTTCCAGATTTGATTATCTACCTTGGTGTAATTTGATGATTATTTTATTGTTAATGCTGTATTATCCCTGTTAATAGCTAAATGATATGCTGGATTACAGATTGTAGGAATACATCCAATATACATATTGTATTTGATCTGGATTAGAAAATAATGCAATAAAATAGATGTTCGGGTAATTATGGCACTTAAAAACAGGTTTTTTAGTAATGAATCAAAAATAAATATGCGGAAGCTGCATGATAATTCCAGATATTACAAATTTTTAAAACCTCCAACTACAGTAGGGTATACATAAAATATAGTCAGGAATATGGTGGCTGCCAATGGTTTTGATGGTCCAATTTGAAAATCTGCATAGCTGATGGATTGAAATTCACGCACATGGTAACTTGAAGATTGCCACACTCAGCATACAGGATTTTCTTCCAAACAGTGATGTGCAGGACATTAAGTCATTACTCATATAGATGCAGTCATGTTGGTTTTCCTTCCTCAGACATTGTATTTTTTTAATACTGTATGATTTCTTTGATGGTGCCTAGTGAGGTCGTCATATCTGTGGGGTCAGTAAGTAGCATGGGGTTCAATGCGAAATAAGGTTAAGGAGTGAAGGTACCTCCTCTCCACGCCGGGAACACGTGGCCGCTACGGTCGTGTGCGTGACGTGTGCCCAGTGCATGCCTCTGGGTCTGTGAGCTCTCTCTGAGCCACACACACATCGGAAAAGAAATATCGTCAGGAGGATGTATGTTTAAAAAAATTTCAGTTTTTTCAACTATGACATCCCTTGCATATGGCTGTGGACAAACTGGACAAAACACATGTGTTTTTGTTGAGTGTACATTAAATTAGGTGGACGTAGAAACAACATTTCAGGGAGGGAATGTCAGTTTATTCAGAAGACACCATATCCTGGTTGTCATAAAACCACATGCTCACCACCTTTGAAACATGTCTGTTATCAGTATAGGTTGACTATCCAATTAATTTCCGGTGGGCAAGTTCGAGGTTGTACCGAACTTTGTAGAGAAGTTAAACCACAATCCGTGATGGTTTAAAGGATGTGGGTTGTAAAA
>NW_024535404.1:0-13088 GCF_016097555.1 Gigantopelta aegis
AGTTCACTAGAAAATACAACAAAAACACAATACACTTTGGAATCTGTATTAACCTACGCTGACAAATGTACTGCCGCAGTAGTTAATTAATAACAACAATAATAACAACCCAGAACTGATCACTTAATTAGTTAATCTCTAGGTGTCTAGTTTACACAATATGCTAATCACTTCACCGTGACACAACACCCACACGTGTGATAATTGAGAAACGCTAACACACACACGTGCGATAATGGAGAAACGCTTCCAGGGGAACTTAATTAATAAAGGAATTACAACACTATTCCTAACTGGTTAATTTTTAATTAATCCTAACTACTCATTCAATAACCTTGTAATACAGAATTAATACTGGTACCTATCACAATAAAGACAATAACCTACAGTTTACCTAGGTCCTCTAGGATGACTGGCTAAGCTTTATATATATATATATCAGAACGGTGAGCCTACAGAATACTGCGTCAGATGACCGGCAGCACCGTCTAAATAATATTGGTATAATACAGTATTAAAATATTTAAAGTCACATCAATCACATCAAGGTTATACACAGAGCAGAAAATATATATTTACCAAAGTCCCGTCTGAACTAATATAGATCGTCCAGTGGACGGACAGCGATCCCCTGGAGCCTTCCAATATGTTTCTCCTCGATATATCTAAATCCTAGCTATTTATTCCAAACTCTCAGAGACAGCGAATATCGCCTGGGGGTACATCGCGGCACCGAATCCCTACAAGTGCTATTTCCACCGCGATCAAGCGGTATTTGTTTCTCTCAGATCGTCAGACTTAATGTCGTCAGTTCGCTAGAGATTCCATGGTCGCGCGGATGTATTACGTAACTACCGGCCACATGGCCTCCGTACCTGGCTGGGTGTGTATTAGAAACTGCACACGGCCGTCGCGCAGAGGTATCACGTAACAAAGTACCCACCTGGGCTAAGTGCATAATGGAACTGCACACGGCCTTCTAAAACAATTAATATCGCCACAGGCGAAAAGAAATTAAGAGCATGTACCGTCACAAACACAAATAAACTTTGACTATCCGCTACTCGCCGGTCACTTTCACCTTGGTATTGACATAGAACACAAATAAACTTTGACTATCCGCTACTCGCCGGTCACTTTCACCTTGGTATTGACATAGAACACAAATAAACTTTGACTATCCGCTACTCGCCGGTCACTTTCACCTTGGTATTGACATAGGACACAAATAAACTTTGACTATCCGCTACTCCCCGGTCACTTTCACCTTGGTATTGACATAGAACACAAATAAACTTTGACTATCCGCTACTCGCCGGTCACTTTCACCTTGGTATTGACATAGAACACAAATAAACTTTGACTATCCGCTACTCGCCGGTCACTTTCACCTTGGTATTGACATAGGACACAAATAAACTTTGACTATCCGCTACTCCCCGGTCACTTTCACCTTGGTATTGACATAGAACACAAATAAACTTTGACTATCCGCTACTCCCCGGTCACTTTCACCTTAGTATTGACATAGAACACAAATAAACTTTGACTATCCGCTACTCCCCGGTCACTTTCACCTTGGTATTGACATAGGACACAAATAAACTTTGACTATCTGCTACTCCCCGGTCACTTTCACCTTGGTATTGACATAGAACACAAATAAACTTTGACTATCCGCTACTCCCGGTCACTTTCACCTAGGTATTGACATAGGACACAAATAAACTTTGACTATCCGCTACTCCCGGTCACTTTCACCTTGGTATTGACATAGAACACAAATAAACTTTGACTATCCGCTACTCCCGGTCACTTTCACCTTGGTATTGACATAGGACACAAATAAACAGACAAAAACTAACACGAGTATATAAAACAAACTAAAATTATCACATCACATCTCTCTCACTCTCTCTCTCTCTCTCTCTCTCTCTCTCTCTCTCTCTCTCTCTCTCTCTCTCTCTCTCTCTCTCTCTCTCTCTCTCTCTCTCTCTCTCTCTCTCTCTGTGTGTGACTGTCTGTGTGTGACTGTCTGAGACACACACACACACACACACACACACACACACACACACACACATAAAAGAGAAAAAACCCTGTAACACGTGTATATGAAATAAATCCTATCGCCTGCATGCTCATCAGAGGGATTTGATGCGAAGTTTATTGCTTCAAAGCTTGCAACAGCTGACGTCTTGTATACGGCGTGTTTACAATAAAATATTGTAGCCTAACACAATACTGTCTGGTTTGTAGGTCACTCGGCCATACTCTCTTAATATAAGTTAGAATCACGAATAAGGTATGTATTCCCCCCGTGTCCCCCTCCCCCCACCCGCTTCCTACGCCAGTGTAGTCGGTTCCCCTGACAGTGTATTTATTTGACACGTTCCCTTCATTCATATTCATGAACTATAAACAAAACATAAATCGGATAATTCCCGTCAAACTAAGTTGTAAACATGCACTCAGCTAAGATTAGCGGGAATGGCGTCGCTTATTAAAATTACGTCATTTACCAAATTAACGCAACACAGTAAGCACCTCACGATCAATCAGATTGCCGTAAAGTGTATAGACGCTAAGAAAATTTTATTATTTAAGAATTGACCACCATACGTATTTGATTCATGCAAGTATGAACCGGCGAAAAAATTCCTATGTGTACACTACACTGTATGACTCCTCGTAAAGGGACTACAAAAATGTACGCATCGTTTTTTTTACGTTTATAGCCTACTTGCATGAACCAAAAAATAATTGCGGTCAAATCTTATAATTAAATGTATATGCTAAATTTAACAATACATGTCTGAATTGGTTTTGTTTAATTTTAAACACGCTTGTAGTATTGTTTATGTAAACTGCATTGAGACTTATGTCGCGTAAGAATGCAAACGTTCATTCACTATCATTTGAATTGGGGCAGCGTTCAGCTAGACCGAGCTGGAAAAACGTAAGCCCGACTGGTTTATGCGCTTCACGATAAACTAAATGACAACGTCGGGAACCAGTCAACTAGTTCGCGAACGTTAGCGAAACGTTCGCTGGCTGAACTTAGAGAAGGTGATTGCCATAATGACGTAATTTTGATAATCGATTCCATTTCCTCTAGTTTTAGCTGTGTGTGTATTTTAACGGATTGTTAAGTTATGTTGGAAAGATTTGTCCGATTTGTGTTTAGTTCATATTGCATGAATGTGTATGAAGGCTACAGGTCAAACATTGCACTGTCAGGGGGCCGTTTAACTTTCGCCACAGCTGTGGAACATATTTGTTTCAGGCGTACATTTTCCTACATTTCGCCACCGACCGAGTCTCATTACAGTATCGATCACTTTCTTTCACCAATGCGTATGTCTAATCTGCTACTAGCATAGAGCATTTTCCATTAATTTATCGCATAAAAAAGTGCACTATGATGTGGTATCAGTGTCACAATTTTATTGCTTTTTGTATCTCCCACGTGTGTTTTCTTCAAAATATGGGGCGGGATGTAGCCCAGTGGTACAGCGTTCGCTCGATGCGCGGTCGGTGTGGAATCGATCCCCGTCGGTGGGCCCACTGGGCTATGTCTTGTTCCAGTCAGTGCACCACGACTGATATATCAAAGGCCGTGGTATGTGCTATCCTGTCTGTGGGATGGTGCATATAAAAGATCCCTTGCTGCAGGGGCGGTTCAGGGGGAGCCAAACCCGGCAGCTCAACTGCCGGCGGCGGCCCCTTCTGCGTCGCCGTCGCCCACTACTCGGAAGCAGCAGACGCCAGGAGCGGCAAAGGGGGAGCCAAAGCTGTCGGCTAAACCGGCAGTGGCGGCCCCTCCCCCTGCAGCACCAACGCCGATGGAAACAGGAAAAGTGTCGTCCGCACCAACCAATCCACCGGCGTCTCCACGAGTTGTTGCGACAGCGGTTGCAGAGCGTGAAGCCAAGAAGAGGAAGGTGTCGGTCCAGGACTTGTCCAACACACAGCCCACGACATGGCAGATCGCACGCAACAAGCTTCCTGGACGGTACCGCAACTGTGTGAAGGGGGAGTTCACTGCGACCTCTCAGCTGCCAGGCCCCTTCGTCACCAAGAGCTGGAGACCAACACCAACTGGTCAAGGGCGGTACCAGTTCCAGTACGTCGAGGGAAGTCGTACCTACTACCTGACGTCGGAGCGGAACGGGATGTACCGGCAAGGCTTACTGAAATCAGACATGGATAATCCAATCGTCCATCGGATTATCAAGCTGATACTTCCGGAAGACTACTCAGCAATACTTCGGGGAGAGTGCTACATCGACCTGCCTCACTTCTTCCCGAAGTTCCGATCATCCCATCAACTCGCCATGAGTTCCGCTGCGTACCCTTTCCTAGGACATGTACTTCCTTTTTTAGGGCTCAGTTGGACTTTAAAAACATTTTTGGCCGCAGTTCAAAAAAATTCTTCTTTTTTTCTTCTTTTTTTCTTTGTAAACGGTCCGACGCAGTTTATTTTGGCAGCCCGTCTAAATTGCTCAAATCACCTTAAAACCTTTTCGGCCGAGCACTCTAATTTTATTGTTTGGACTTAAATTTTTGTAGCACATTTTGGTCTTCGGTCTTTGACCTAACTACTAAATTCGTATTCCAAATTCCGCCCACCTCAAAATTACCCCCACCCCCCCCCCCCCCACCCCACCCCACCCCGGCCCGGACCATATAGATCGGACTTTAAACTTTTAGACCTTCGTTCAAAATTTTATGCCAAAAATATTATTAAATAGTCCGATCCTCTCTTCTTTCTCTCATTTATTTTTGGACTGTCCTTCTAAAATGCTCCAAATTATATAAATATTCGGCCGAGCAGTCAATTCCCACTATTTAATTTTTAGATGTAAATTTCAAAATTATCCCCTTAATTTTGTTCTGTCCCGGAGCAAGTCACTGGCTATCCAGAGACAGGCCCCGGGACGGACATGCTCGAAACTCTAGTGGTATATGAGCATGTTAAAATTATTCGCACTCGCACTCGCACTTGCTGCTAATCGGAAAGAGTAGCTCATGAAGTGGCGACAGCGGGTTTCCTCTCTCAGTATCTGTGTGGTCCTTAACCATATGTCTGACGCCATATAACCGTAAATAAAATGTGTTGAGTGTGTCGTTAAATAAAACATGTCTTTCTTTCTTTTCTTCAAAATATCTAAATATGGTGGCCTGAATAATCCGGCTAATTGCAAAAATGTAGTGCGAGTAGGGAGTAGGGTGGGGGAGAATGGTTTAGTGTAGGCGTGGCTTAATTTGGTTTTTTCGGTTCATCGAGATATGAACGCCAAAAAGTAGGCTTAGCACCTCTCTACCAATCAGATTGTCGTAAAGTGTATAGATACAAAGACAATTTAATTATATTTTTATATTCAGAAAAAATTAATTATTTAGCCTCGAATACGCTTGTGTAAACGTCGGTGAAAGATGTGTGATGTAGTGATGGGAATCGGTTGGGATTCAGTCATCGATCATCGGTTATAATCGGTCGGCACCAACTGATCAACTTTCGATTACACAATCGGTAAGAATTCCATGACCATAAGAAGGCTTTGAATTATAAGGACCGTGTACCTATTGTCGTGTGCACCCTGCAAATGGTTAATTGTACCTAACTATTTAATATATAGTTTTCTTTATTTACACATGAAAACAAACCCAAACTACTGTACATTTACATCAATGTTATCGACTAAACTGGAGGAACAGTTACAGTTAACATTTTCCCCACACAATCGATTATTGATTTTTATAATCAATCATCGCATCGTACGAGCCAATCCGATCAATTTCGATTATAATCGATCATTGGAACACCACTAGTGTGACGTAGAAGGTTTCTCGGACATCTAGCCAAAACAGGCGAGCACCACATTATGCCACAATGCAAAATGACGTCATTTCGTTAAGCGATGCAATACACGCGGTCTTTAATATATATTTGCATTCCCATGTCTCGTTTAGTTATGTTGAATGTAATTGTATCTGATTTTTATTCATTATTAGGCTGAGTAATAACTAGAATACTACATTCGTTCCCGAAAGAGACCGTTTATATTACAAATCAAATGTTTTCGATCGTTCATCACGAGCGAAAGCGATTGAAAACACACTCGCTGTAACATAAATGCTCTCTCATGAATGCTCTCTCATGAATGCTATCTCGTGAATGCTCTCTCTTATGAGAACTCGTTTAGTATTCTTAATAACATCTTGGGTAAGGGCAGTCTTCTTAGACACAATAGGAAAAAGTTAAAGTTTGCTTTGTTTAACACCACCACTAGAGCACATTGCTTTATTATCGACTATTGGAAGGAAGGAAATGTTTTATTTAACGACGCTCTCAACACATTTTATTTACGGTTATATGGCGTCAGACATATGGTTAAGGACCACACATATTGAGAGAGGAAACCCGCTGTCGCCACTTCATGGGATACTCTTTTGGATTAGCAGCACGGGATCTTTGATATGCACCATCCCTCAGGCAGAATAGTACATACCACGGTCTTCGTTACATAACTTGTGGAGCACTGGCTGGAACGAGTAATAGCCCAATAGGTCCACCGACGGTGATCGATCCCAGACCGACCGCACATCGAGCGAGCGCTGTACCACTGGGCTGTGTCCCGCCACGTCTTCATACAGAATTAATATTACTGTCCGAACATGTCCGTTCACTTTCACATTACGTTGTCGCATTTTAACTCGTTTAGCATTCTCAATAACCTCCTGGGTAAAGTTAGTTTGTTTTTGTTTAACGACACCACTGGAACACATTGATATAATAATAATAATCAGCTATTTGTTGTCAAACATTTGATTATTCTGACATAGAGAGGAAACCCGCTAATTTTTTCCATTAGTAGCAAGTGATCTTTTATATGCACTCACAGACAGGATAGCACATACCATGGCCTTTGATATACCAGTCGTGGTGCACTGGCTGGTACGAGAAATAGCCCAGTGGGCCCACCGACGGGGACCGATCCTAGACCGACCGCGCAGGGCAGTCTTCTTACACGAAATATAAAGGATGAAACGTCATGGGGAGTGGCTGTCCACACACAACGAAGAATGTATAGTCTTAATAAGTGGCAGTCTTCACACATAATTAATATTACTGTCAGAACAAGTCCTGCCTACTTTCATAAAAATTGTATAAATTTGTTTTGTTGAACACCTCTAGTAGCACGTTGATTTAATAATCATCAGCTGTTGGATGTCAAACATTTGGTAATTTCGACATACAGTCTTAGACAGGAAACCCGCTAAATTTGTCCATTAGTAGCAAGGGATCTTTTGTATATACCGTTCCCCAGACAGGATAGCACATACCACGGCCTTTGATATACCAGTCGGCCCACTTTCATATTACGTTCTCTCTTTTTAACTTGATCTTCGTGCTGCTATTTGGTCAATGATCAAGCACGCTGTCCTGGGCATACTCTTAACATAGCACGTTAAAGTGACAGTCCGTAGATTTTAAACACTACGATTTATTTTTGTTACAGCCGTTTTAGATAACTGAAATCAAACATTACTTATATTTTATTGTTTATATCCACTTTCGTACATCCAAAGTGTTTCTGGTCATGATTGTGTTTGGGGAGCGGAACGTAGCCCAGTGGTACAGCGCTCGCTCGATGCGCGGTCGGTCTGGAATCGATCCCCGTCGGTGGGCCCATTGGGCTATTTCTCGTTCCAGCCAGTGCTCCACAACTGGTATATCAAAGGCCGTGGTATGTACTACCCTGTCTGTGGGATGGTGCATATAAAAGATCCCTTGCTGCTAATCAAAAAGAGTAGCCCATGAAGTGGCGACAGCGGGTTTCCTTTCTCAATATCTGTGTGGTCCTTAACCATATGTCCGACGCCATATAACCGTAAATAAAATCTGTTGAGTGCGTCGTTAAATAAAACATTTCTTTCTTTCTTTTTTTTATTGTGTTTCTAATACCACGAAATAATTTCATAGTTTTGAAAATGCACGTACCTCTGAGAAGTTACGGTTATGGAGACAAGCTGTAGTCTGCGTTTTAAAGGGACAGACCCTAGTTTTTAAACACTAAGGTATATTTTTCACGATTAGAGCCGTTTATGATCAACAAAATGAAATATTACTTATATTTTATTGTTTAGATTATCCATTTCCGTACAACCTGAGTGTTTCTGGTCATCCTGGTGTTTCTAATACCATAAAATGCATTTTTCATATTTTTAAAAACGCACGTGCGTCTGAGAAGTAACGGTTATGTAGTCGCATTTTAGTCTATTTTAAGGGGATTTCAAAGTCACAGACTCTTCTTTCACTCTGTTTTATCCACATTTGTTACAGGTTTGTAAATTAACCAAAGTTAGTGTCCATTTTTACGGGTTGAAACTAGGGTCTAGGTAAAAAATGTGCCGTAGTGTTTAAAAACTAGGGTCTGTCCCTTTAAGGGTATTTCCCTATTTCAACGTCACAGACTCTTTGTTTCACTCTAGATCTATTGTAACTTTATCATGTGCATTATAAGTTTGAATATCGACATAACTTCAAGGATTTAAACTAGGGCCCGCGACTTTAATGCTTAGTTGTTAGTGATAGAGAAGTCAGTGTATTGGCATTGCACCTCCCGACCGGCCTCGGTGGTGTCGTGGTTAAGCCATCGGACTTACGGCTGGTAGGTACTGGGTTCGCAGCCCGGTACCAGCTTCCACCCAGAGCGAGATTTAACGACTCAGTGCGTAGGTGTAAGACCACTACACCCTCTTCTCTCTCACTGATCACTAATCCCCTGTCCCGGACAGTCAGCCCAGATAGCTGAGGTGTGTGCCCAGGACAGCGTGCTTGAATCTTAATTGGAAAACGAAAATAAGTTGAAATGAATTACATTTCCCTATCGAATTGTAGGTTAATAATTTACTCTAGGTGGAAGCCGGTGCCGAGATTTGAACCCAGTACGTACCAGCTTTATGCTCGATAACTAAACCATCACGGAGGTCATATGTTGAAATGTAAGTAACATGTAGCATTGAGGAAGTCTATTCTCAGATGCGGACAAGAAATTTTCTGAAGTGAGTGTTGGGGCGGAAGGTGGTGACTTCGAGGAACACTTTTTCGTTTCAGCCTCATCCAGTTGCCGTTCAAATCAATCTAACTTGGATGGAAGTTGGAGTACCGCCTCTTCCAGTTGTCGAATATCTTCCTGATTGCAGTGCCCACTGATCGATTACTAACAATGGAAGAAAATAACTACCTCTAAACATCAAAGAAACTACACTGAATGACCATCGGGAAAACAACATCAAGACTCATAACTAAAAGTTCACCATCTCCCATCAAACGAAAACATACCTGAAAATAAAAGTACACCACAAAGAGGAATGAATGAATGCTTGTTTAACGACACCCCAGCATAAAAATACATATCGGCTATTGGGTGTCACAAATGGTAAATACCACAAAGAGGAATGCAAAATGTACAGTGACCAACTACAAGCTACAAACAGCAGTTGATCTGATCCAGGGGTATCAACACCTGAAGATAAAAATTCATCCAAACTTTAGAAACTTGAAAAACATACTTCTAAAATAAATGTCAAGGTCTCATATAAAATGTGAACAAAATATATTGCTACCCCATGACTGTAGTGTGTGTGCGTGTGTGTGTGTGTATCTGGTGTGCGTGTGTGTGTGCGTGTGTGTGTGTGTGTGTGTGTGTGTGTATGTGAGCAAGCGAGCGAGCGAGCGAGTGAGTGAGTGTGTGTGTGTGTATGTATGTGTATTTCAATATACTAAAAGACAAAAAGTGGAAGTCTTACATTAGTACACTTTCTAGACTATAGAACAACTGAAAAGAAGGGCAAAAATCAGAATGAAAAATATCAGCCAACCACAAAAAGCCAATCATTGTGAAATATAACTAAGGACAAGTGTCTAAACGTGTTAGTAATGTGCACATATCTAATATATAAACTACTTGAGATTAAAAAGCCAATCATTGTGAAATATAACTAAGGACAAGTGTCTAAACGTGTTAGTAATGTGCACATATCTAATATATAAACTACTTGAGATTAAAAAAAAAAAAATTAACACAAACCCTACTAGTAACTACTGATTTAAATTGTATTTTAGCTATTTATAATTAAATATTGCCTATTTATTCAAAGTGACGGTTCCCTAAATTTATAATATCCTAATTTAAATTTATAAATTTAAGTTCAATAAAGTTATTTTATAAATCTTTAAATAACTTTGGCTTAGTATTAAGTATACATGTATTTAGAAATGTTGTTTATATATTAAATGTCAATAGCCTACATACCAATCACTAAATTACTTAAACTTTATATGAAACTAAGTAAGTCATCTTAGTTGGTACCGGTACCTATAGCTATAAAAATAATTATAAGACAACAACAACCAGCATCATGACATTTTTCAGTCAAATATAAATATCAACCACAAATGCCTAATCAGTAAACAGACAATAAAATACAAAGTATAACTTCAAGTCTGTAGACACATCACGATTCAAAGGTTCATAATATTTGTACTGTGTGTTTCTGTATAACGTGGTGAGCCAAATTAATATGAACAAATGAGTGGTTACATACATTCATAAAATATGTTTCAATGGTAATCCGAATATACAAAATTAATAATTTACATAATTAGTGAATGTTAAATTAATCTGAAAAAAATAATTTATGACCAACTTTGGCCTGTTATTAACAAAGAGTGATCCAAAATGAATGCACTATTTATTAAGAACTGACTGAAGTAGTGAACAAAACTGGAATTACATTAGCTAAACAGAAAACTAAATATGTCAAACTATTAAAGGCATATTGTCATAATGTATTAATGGCCTAACAAAATATTACCTGAACAAAAATAATTTGATTTGTCCCTAAATATACTTTATTCAACCATCTTCATAACCGCCTTACTCCATTTATTAATGATATTTTGTAAAAATAATTGAATTATGGCAATGGTCCATAATTCAAAAACTAAAATTGCCGAGAGGGATGACATGGATTTCACTCCATCATGGTTCAATTAAGGTGATGCGATAGCTAGATTTGGTTTCCAACAATTAATATAATTTTTATATATTATCTATTTTTAGAGAAATAAGGTCCTTAAATCCGTGACAGTATGCCTTTAAATGTATTTAAGTGGTATGTTCAGAAACAAAACAAAACAATAATTTGTCAAAAGTAAATAAATTAAATTAAAGCGACATGCAATTATACAGGTTTGTATATATCTTTAGAGACAATATTCCTTTAAAGTTAAGACATGCAATTATACAGGTTTGTATATATCTTTAGAGACAATATTCCTTTAAAGTTAAGACATGCAATTATACAGGTTTGTATATATCTTTAGAGACAATATTCCTTTAAAGTTAAGACATGCAGTTATACAGGTTTGTATATATCTTTAGAGACAATATTCCTTTAAAGTTAAGACATGCAATTATACAGGTTTGTATATATCTTTAGAGACAATATTCCTTTAAAGTTAAGACATGCAATTATACAGGTTTGTATATATCTTTAGAGACAATATTCCTTTAAAGTTAAGACATGCAATTATACAGGTTTGTATATATCTTTAGAGACAATATTCCTTTAAAGTTAAGACATGCAATTATACAGGTTTGTATATATCTTTAGAGACAATATTCCTTTAAAGTTAAGACATGCAATTATACAGGTTTGTATATATCTTTAGAGACAATATTCCTTTAAAGGGACACTCCTGAGTTTGCTGCATTGAAAGATGTTTGCGACTAATAAAATATTTCTACAATTAAACTTACATATTATTAGATATATTTTCTTGTTTAGAATATCAGTGTCTGTATATTCAATGTCTTTCTGATCGTCTTAATATTTGTAAGAAGCCCATACATACATACATACATCAATACATACATACATACATCTACATACATACATGCATACCTACATACATACATACAAACACACACTATATACATGTATGTATGTATATATATATATAATATATATATATATATATATATATATATATATATAATATATATATATATATTATATATATATATATATATATATATATATGTAAATGTAAGCATTATACACTACTGAGTGTAAGATATATATATATATATGTAATGTAAGCATTATACACTACTGAGTGTAAAGATATATATATATATATTATATATATATATATATATATATATATATATATAATAGGTAAATGTATGCATTATACTCTACTGAATGTAAAGATATTATATATATATATATATATATATATATATATGTAAATGTATGCATTATACACTACTGATGTAAAGATTATATATATATATATATCTATATATATATCGAATATATATATATATATTATATATATATATAATATAATATATATGTAAATGGTATGCTATTATACTCTACTGAATGTAAATAATATTTATATATATATATATATATATAGATATATCTATATATATATATATATATATATATATATATATATATATATATATAATATATATATTATATGTAAATGTAATGCATTATACACTACTGAGTGTAAAGATTGATGGGTATATTTGTAATATTTAAACTTCCAGTGACAGGTGTATTTTTACTATTTAAACTTCCAGTGTAACATATATTTGTAATATTTAAAGGTATATGCTTAAGTATGTTTTTAATATTTAAACTGCGATATCTGGTATGTATTTAATATTCAAAATTCCAATCGCATGTATATTCTAATATAAACCATGCACACTTTTTGATTTAGCTTTTTAACAACACTGGATATAGCGATTTAACGAACGACTACATAAACACTGCGAAAGTAAATATTCGAACCAACACTAAGTAGAGGGGAAGGGGGCAGTTTATACCCCTGACACCCCGTCTAGGACATTCGTCTATTTATAAGCATGGTCACTTCGATGAGTGTCCAGAGATTCATTAACGTATACGATAACACATAGAGGTTCCCACGCCAGACCGGAATTGCCTTACCTACACAGATAATGGCTGGCCCAAAGTCCGTGAGGCAAAAG
>NW_024535405.1:0-12028 GCF_016097555.1 Gigantopelta aegis
CCCAAACCCACCCTACCAGCCATCTGAGGTTTAGTACACTGCGTATCCAATGCCAGTAACCTTTGTAAATAAAATTAATTAAATATTGACCATCACCTTTTTATAGACGTTATTTGGGAGCATACACACTTCTAAAAAAATCAGGCTAGTCTATTTTAGTCGGCCGCAGGTAAAGAGAACATACCAATACGTAAGGGGTGGGTTTATTAGGTCTTCAATTTTACATTAAAAATTATTTATTTAGTTATTAAAAAAACCCTAGTAAAGATCAGTCATTCAGTTTTACATGTACAATTATTATTTTATAAAATTAAAATCATGTTTTAAGGGCATTCGTTAATTCACACGAAAGCTGTCGTTTTATACCCTCAGGATAATTCGAAATGTTTTCAATTATTTTAAATCACTGGCAGGAGTTGTTCTGCCAGTAAGGTTTGTGATGTGGGTGGACATGAGCTCCAACCTGGCTGCTGTTAGATACTACCAGGTAATAGTGGGAGCTAATTTAATATAGATTGGGTACCCTCGTCTATATGCCCAGCCGATTTCCGATAGCTTGTGACCGCGTTTCTAATCTATGCTGCAACCATGGGTTATATCCCTTATTTCAACGATTCCAAGAAAATGAAAGCTGCCGTTTGTCTGGAATATGTTGATTATTTAAGCATTTAAGAACAGAAAATTCCCATTACGTTTGGTGCATATAAGACGCCACACTCCGCATTGGTTTCACTACGCTGGCTTTTCCAAGTTAAAAATAAACCCATTATTTTGAAAGTGGGACACTTTTGGCTGGCTAAAAATAGTCATTGTTGCATTACAAAAACCGAGCGGATTCTAGCAGCCACTTCCTAGCAGCCAATTACGCTAGCACTCATGGCGACGTTCTAAGCATCGGACGCATAAGCCTTTTTGTTGTTACCTGTATTTCACACACGTTTAAACACACTGTTATGCTAATTTTTATTATTCACTACAACTTAAGAATTTTAGTTTTAAATGAGTACCTTTATATAAAAACAACACAAAAACAAAATAATAACCAAGACTAATTTTCACAGTCTTATTGTTACTAATATCCGCTATAAATACAAACTTAAACCGTTTTTTATAAGCACCCTTTATAATATCCTGAAAAAGTATCACTTTAAAAATCCTTCTGTACTACGGGTAATATAGGATGTCCAGTAGTTTTCGTACAAGACCACACCACACACACACCTTATAAAAGGGGTATGAGTCCGGGTTTAGAACGTCCGGCATGCGTGTCGGCTTGTGGGAATGTGATTGTCTACTAGCGTAATTGGCCTGCTAGAGATTAGCTGCTAGAATCCGACTCAGTATACAGAATGGCGAGAATTGGTTCAAACTGTGTAGTAAGCATTTCATGATATACGTTAATGGACGACAACTCGCGACGGTTGAATTAAAAAAAAGTGCAGTTATCCTTGATATTTGAACTTAGAAGTTGACTGTATACGATTTTTTTGTATTGAAACCAGGGACACTGCAGCTTAACGTGCACATTTAGCGCAAGCAAGTGATTGTGTTGATACGATTATAACGATTGAAACCAGAACACTGCAGCTTTAACGTGCACATTCAGAGCAAGCTGTTGATTGTATACGATTGAAACCAGACACTGCAGCTTTAACGTGCACATTCAGAGCAAGCTGTTGATTGTATACGATTGAAACCAAACACTGCAGCTTTAACGTGCACATTCAGAGCAAGCTGTTGATTGTATACGATTGAAACCAGACACTGCAGCTTTAACGTGCACATTCAGAGCAAGCTGTTGATTGTATACGATTGACCCAGCCCTCAGAAATGTCATATTAACTTTAGTATTAATTAATGAAAAAGATTACCAACCGTATTTCGGGCATTGGTGTGACCAGGAGGGGTGAGGGGGCGAGAAGGGAGGCCGGAACTTTCACTAATCCTAAGGCCAAACCGCCTACGCCCTATGACCCCAAAGAAACCTAACCACCGGTATCACCCCCCATCCCCACCGTGTCCAACCGCAGCTCTATCCAGTCATGGCAACCAGTTATATAAGAAATAGTATATTTAGTAACGAGTCACTAGGAGAACGACACAGTAACCCCTTGACGGGGTAATTCTTGAAGAGTTGGAGGAAAGTTTTGTATGTCCAGCCCGCCGTGGAGAGAGAAACGCATCCAGAAGAGAAGAACGACAAACCCGAGGCGCCCCCTCGGTCCGCCCCTAGAACATGAATATTAAGTCACTCAACAGACGATGTCACTACTTTAATCTATAACACCGGTGACAGAACACAAGGTATAATTAACCAGGGTACTGCCACGAGCACAGACCAGACACCTGCTCTGTTGAAATACATAGTTGTTTTTATTAAGAATATAAAATATGATTACAATATGGATAAAAAATATGAAAAACACATTAAAGGAGCGAGCATGCTGGTAACCTACAAAAATAATGTTAAAAACATACTATACCCAAATTAAAAAGAACATACTATATATAACGTGCAGACTCCGGAAGGGGGAGGGGATTACTGCCAGATAAGCCCCCCCCCCCCCAAAAAAAAAAAAAAAAACAAGAAAAAAAAAAAATAATAATAAATCACCGAGCAACAAACACACATCCAGGCATACAACAACATATAACATAAAACACAAAAAAGAAACAAATACAACATAAATCTAAACATTTTTTTAGGTAGATGGGCGGGCGGAGGCAAACAACACCCAATATAGGAATAAAATATAAAAAGGACCATCGACCCACCCCCAACAATAAATTGGATGGGTGAGCGAGAGGCACATATATTAAATATAATTATATACAGTATTATAAAAATTAAATTATAAAAACGAACACTAACACAAGTAGCCGATGGATATTAGCGTATAAGTACTGGGCCGTGACCCGACTGTGACCTTTGAAAAACAAAGCCGACACAGCGAGGATTAACCCAAAATTAAAAAACAAAACTCAATAGTTATAATAAATATACATAATTACAATATACTAAAAGTAACCCAAAATAACAGCTTTGCTATACGAGCTCGATACGTGGAGCGCTTTGACACCAAGCCCTGACCTGGCTCCGACCTCTGACGTCAGAGACAGCAAGGCTGGATGTACACTCCATATATCGATTGACATGCGACACGGCCGTAATAACTGTATAAACAGAATAAATTAAAGTATAACACAAATTATTTAAACTAAAAATTATTATTTACTTAAAAAAGAAAAAAGAAAAGAAAATGATATTAAAAAGAAATAAAAAGAAATACAAAAAAATTAAATAAAATAACAGAAATAACAGCGTAGCTATCTGTGCTATAAATAACCACAGATACAGTGTACATGGTGTCGCAAGACCGATCGATACGTGGAGCGCGTTGACACCGAACCCTGACCTTGCTCCGACCTCTGACGTCAGAGACAACAGAGCCGGCTACACACTCGAAATATCGATCGATATGCACCACGGCCGTAACAACCGTAAAATAAAGATATTAAAAAAAAAAAAAAAAAAAAAAAAAAAATTAGACTATAACATAACCTATATTAAATATTAAACATTAAATAATAATATAATAAGACATACAATTAATTAACCAATAATTAATTAATTAGACAATGATAATAACTAATACAAACATACAATACGACAGCCCTCGGGGAGAGCGATTGGGGTGGAAGGGGGGGGGGGGAATAATTTTTTATTAATAATGAAAGCCGACCACCAATGTGAATGGCAACTTCTAAAACAAATTTGTCATATTTGAAAATGTTGTTTTACCATCACGAAGTATGTGCATGTGCATACAACATTTATATAGTTTACGCCACAACACATATTCACTATTAGATTCAAGAATACTAAACTATTTAGCTAGAATAACTAAAACATTCTTCACTGAACATGCAAGACCACCAGACGAATATAAAACTGATTATTAACTGGACTTACAAAATACAGTATAACCTGCAACATCAAATATGTGAATATTGGTTAATTCACCAACACCAATAACATCATAGTTGTATATCATATGAGGCTGAGAACATTTCCCAAAATAGAAAATGGCATGCCCCCCACCCTCGAATCTACCAGTGTTACATATATTATGCTGAAAAATAAAACGACGTACATCTTCAGTTTTGTATTTGTTTAATTTCTATCGCATATAAATGTGTGAGGCATGATCTCCCATTTTCTCCTGAACTCGTCTAATGTCTGTGGTGTTGGTGACTCTGGAAGACACCTGTAACAGTTGTAGCCGTTTCCCTAGAACTCGTCTAATGTCTGTGGTGTTGGTGACTCTGGAAGACACCTGTAACAGCTGTAGCAGTTTCCTCACAACTCGTCTAATGTCTGTGGTGTTGGTCCATTGACTCTAGAAGACGCACGTAACAGTTGTAGCAGTTTCCTCACAACTCGTCTAATGTATGTGGCGTTGGTCCATTGACTCTAGAAGACGCACGTAACAGTTGTAGCAGTTTCCTCACAACTCGTCTAATGTCTGTGGTGTTGATCCATCGACTCTGGAAGACGCACGTAACAGATGTAGCAGTTTCTTCACAACTCGTCTAATGTCTGTGGTGTTGATCCATTGATTCTAGAAGACGCACGTAACAGCTGTAGCAGTTTCCCTTGAACTCGTCTAATGTCGGTGGTGTTGGTTCATTGACTCTGGCAGACGCACGTAACAGCTGTAGCAGTTTCCACAGAACTCGTCTAATGTCTGTGGTGTTCGTCCATTGACTCTGGAAGACGCACGTAACAGCTTTGCAGTTTCCTCAGAACTCGTCTAATGTCTGTGGTGTTGGTCCATTGGCTCTGGTAGACGCACGTAACAGCTGTAGCAGTTTCCACAGAACTCGTCTAATGTCTGTGGTGTTGGTCCATCGACTCTGGTAGACGCACGTAACAGTTGTAGCAGTTTCCACAGAACTCGTCTAATGTCTGTGGTGTTCGTCCATTGACTCTGGAAGACGCACATAACAGCTTTGCAGTTTCCTCAGAACTCGTCTAATGTCTGTGGTGTTGGTCCATTGGTTCTGGCAGACGCACGTAACAGCTGCAGCAGTTTCCTCAGAACTCGTCTAATGTATGTGGCGTTGGTCCATTGGTTCTGGAAGACGCACGTAACAGCTGTAGTGCACTACGCGTACCATCCACGTATTAGCTTCTCAAAGATGTGCAGTCACCGGGGTGGGGTGGGGGTGGGGGGTGGGGAGACAGGATATGTTCATCTTGCGCGAACATCCGATACTATCACTGTTATTCTAGCGATATCTGTCCGGTGCTAGTTTTGGTTGAGTAAACTAGTCTGGGAATTGCAGTCCTCTTTGTGACGATGCAAGAGGGATGGAAACTCGAGTAAAGGATCTCATTGGGACTGGCTGTCCTATAGATGAGGCAATAGATAGAAATTCCTGGAATGAACCACAATTTTGCAAACATTTTGCCCATTCGACAGCAGTGTGTGGATGTCTGTCTGCCTCTGTCTCGTTGTCTAGCGGCGTCCGGCCGACGCCCTGGTGGCCGCAATTTCTCCCCTGCGATCCAATGTTCAAAGGGCACCGCCCGGGTCCCGTCTAATATGTGAGGGCACACGTCGCAGATATGAAATTCGCCCGATTCATCCATGGGATCTAAATCCCCCGGCGACACCTGCAATTAGAAAAATCGCGCGGACGCCGGCTGATATGTGAGGGCCGCTAAAGAACGTTCAGGTTTGTTTATCAACACACCGAAACACATTCCATAGTTTGCACGTGCATCACTCAGTTGCCACGTACACATGCGTGGGGTGTAATTCTCGATTTTGACAATTTCCAGGAAGGTCGATTAATGACCGTGGAACATTATTTCTCTCAATCTTTTTTTCATTCTGTTGATCATACAGTTATTATTGTTTTGGTTTCAGTCATTTTTATTGCTTGAATTTGCGATTTACTGATAAAAAAAAAAACACACAAAAAAAACCACTGGTCAATTTTCAAATTTCACTTGTGACCCCAATCGTCCTTGAAGATCTTATCATATAGCCATTCCCCACAGCTAATATACCTTACAATTTTGGCAATTATAAAATTATAAATTCTTATTAGAGTTCCCCTACTTTTCTGAAGAATATATATATGCATTATGCATTTAATTAAAGAAGTATTTTTACATGGACGAAAAGTAAGTTCAATGACTGGCGGAAAAAACCCCACAACCGTAGTGGACTTTACTCCCACTCCCCTGTGTGATGGAAATATTGATAACGTGTCTGTTATAGATATATAGATAAATATGTTACACCCTTTCCCGTGTGATAGAAATATTCTTAACGTGTCTGTTAAAGATATATAGATATACTTTACACCACTTCCCGTGTGATAGAAATAGCGATAAGTTGTCTGTTACAGATATATTATGTAAATAAATTATTTACACCCATCCCCCGTGTGATGGAAATCTTCTTAACGTGTCTGTTAAAGATATAAAGATAGATAATTTGCACCACATCCAATGTGATAGAAATAGACATAACATGTCTGTTAGAGATATATTAATTATTATGTAGATAAATTCTGTACACACCCTGCCCCGTGTGAATAAAATATTCTTAACGTTTCTGTTAACGCTATTTGATGTCGATAAAGATCTTCTTTTTCTCCTCTGTTTTGTTTTATTTTGCTCGTATTGGTCTCTACTATTAAAGGATTACTGTCCTGGGTAGTATTTTATATCTGCTCACAACGCTGTACGCGCTTTATTCCCCACCACCCGATTGAGAGACTGGGGTTTTTGGTTGATGATGATAACTAGTTTAACGTGCCCAGGGTTTCGAACACGCCCATCCCGAGTCCTGCCTCCGATAAGATCGCTGGCCTGACTCGGACTCGGGATGGGGGGGGGGGGGGGGGGGGGGGGGGTGAAAATGGGCAGAATTTTGAAAATAGCAATTATTATAAAAGGTAATAAATTAAATAAAAAAAAGAAAAAGGTTACAAGCCAAAAATGAAAAAGAATTGACTGCTCGGCCGAATATTTATATAATTTGGAGCATTTTAGAAGGGCGGTCCAAACTTAAATAAGAGAAAGAAGAGAGGATCGGACTATTTAATAATAAAAAAAAGAAAGAAGTAATTTCGACATAAAATTTTGAACGCAGATCTAAAAGTTTAAAGTCCGATCGATATGTTTACGCGAGTGGTCTCGTTAAGGCCGTTTGGGTGCACAGCTTAAAAGAACGAGATGGGTTGCATCCCGTCAAGAAAACCCCTAGATTGACAGTCGATAGACGTTGAAGGTGTAGTGCTGTGCTGAAATACAGATCTTGAGAAGCCGGATCCGTCTGAACGAGAGAGAGAGTATCAGACTAGGGTATAGTCCAGTCATCATGGGTTGGTATAGTGTTGCGGACGGGCCCGACACCGGAGGATACGAGATGGTATCACTATAAAGCAAGGTAAAGTCTAGAAAAAGAGTAGTATGGGCCGACCCCGCTTCCCATTTCTTCTTAGAGTGGGGCGGTCAATCTTCCAGTGCTGCTAGGACAGACTCGGACATGTAGAGACTAAACGGCAGAATGGCCGTAATACGAGTCACGAAAAAAAACAAGTCGACAGTCAGACGGAGGCAAGGAATCTCGCTAAAAAAGAATCCAACCTGGTGGTGCAGGCTGTCAAAACGAGAAGCGTTCCAGCGTTCAATCAGTTCCAATGGCCGCATACATCCCAGTAGAAAACTTCATTTCGCTGACAAAAACAACGAAACGAAGGACCCCAAGTCGAGCACACGAAAGCACGTGCAGTGTGCACAAGCGAAACAAACACGTCTTACCGCGTGGAGCTCCAGACTGGGAATGTTTAGGTTTTTTTTTTTTTTTTTTTTTTTTTTTTTTTTCATTAAAGTCAGTGTATTTGGCGTTGTAAGCGCAAAAAGTAGGATTAGCATCAGAATATATTGAACACGATGATGTACAAAAGGTTGTAAGGTGTGCTTCAGCCCTTCCGATGATTCCATTCGACAAAGTTGAGGATGTTTGGGCTGACACAATTGCTGACAGTCCCCAGAATGAACAGGTAACATTACTGATGGACTACGTCACTAACACCTGGATAGAAAGTCCATGGACTCCAGCAATGTGGAACCACTTTGGCAATGACATCCACCGGACAATTAACCATTTAAAAGGATGACACTATACAATAAATCAAATCACAGTTCCTCCTGCGGCTTGATATGACGAACTACATCCTAGACGACATCCTCCCTACCAACATCCTTGCCTCCGTGAGTATGGACTTAGTCAGACGTTAAACGTTTTGTATATTTGATTTGGTATTCTTGATGACGAGTTTGTAACCTACGTCGCAGATCGTCTTAACAATCCTATGGATGGTGTGGCTATCCATCTCTGTCAATAGGATTGCTCGGCGGTACGTCTTCTGGCGCCGGCAGTTCACGATGAGTCCCGTCATGTTGTTCTGTAGCCTGTGTGTGTGGAGCTCATAGTGGCATCCATCTGGCGGTAGCTTCCATTTCTGCTTGGAGAATCTGCCCCTCAGCTTCGCTGTATCTGTGGTGTCTCCCTGCACGTAGTCGTGGTACTCTGTCTTCAGCTTCTCAATGGCTAAGTGTCATTGGTCCTCACGTGCAGGGGGTTCAGCTAAGTGCCATTCGTCCTCACGTGCAGGGGGGTTCGGCTGTTGGATCGGCTGGACTGTAGGTGGTGTTTCCCTGCACGTAGTCGTGGCACTCTGTCTTCAGCTTCTCAATGGCTAAGTGTCATTCGTCCTCACGTGCAGGGGGGTTCGGCTGTTGGACCTGCACGTAGTCGTGGTACTCTGTCTTCAGCTGACCTGCCTCGGTGGCGTCGTGGCAGGCCATCGGTCTACAGGCTGGTAGGTACTGGGTTCGGATCCCAGTCGAGGCATGGGATTTTTAATCCAGATACCGACTCCAAACCCTGAGTGAGTGCTCCGCAAGGCTCAGTGGGTAGGTGTAAACCACTTGCACCGACCAGTGATCCATAACTGGTTCAACAAAGGCCATGGTTTGTGCTATCCTGCCTGTGGGAAGCGCAAATAAAAGATCCATTGCTGCCAATCGGAAGAGTAGCCCATGTAGTGGCGACTGCGGGTTTCCTCTCAAAAAATTTGTGTGGTCCTGAACAATATGTCTGACGCCATATAACCGTAAATAAAATGTGTTGAGTGCGTCGTTAAATAAAACACTTCTTTCTTTCTGTCTTCAGCTTCTCAATGGCTAAGTGTCATTCGTCCTCACGTGTAGGGGGGTTCGGCTAAGTGTCATTCGTCCTCACGTGCAGGGGGGTTCAGCTAAGTGTCATTCGTCCTCACGTGCAGGGGGGTTCAGCTAAGTGTCATTCGTCCTCACGTGCAGGGGGGTTCAGCTAAGTGTCATTCGTCCTCACGTGCAGGGGGGTTCAGCTAAGTGTCATTCGTCCTCACGTGCAGGGGGGTTCGGCTGTTGGACCGGCTGTATCTGTGGTGTCTCCCTGCACGTAGTCGTGGTACTCTGGCTTCAGCTTCTCAATGGCTAAGTGTCATTCGTCCTCACGTGCAGGGGGGTTCAGCTAAGTGTCATTCGTCCTCACGTGCAGGGGGGTTCGGCTGTTGGACCGGCTGGACTGTAGGTGATGTTGCCTTCCTCTTTCCAGCCGCACCAACAACACCAACAACAGCAACATGTGGCTCAGCGGGAGCAGTCTGTATAGTCGGCCACTGCACCGGAGAAGGCATGGACATCGAAGTGACTGGAGGCAGCGGCGCCTGGGTCATAGCAGTGTCCAGCAGGTCGCTCGTGTCCGAAGTCGTTTCGGCCGGTGGCATCTTCGTCCTCTTTGGCGGAGTCGTGGGGAGCGGCGACGCAGAAGGGACCACCTCTGGCGGTTGAGCCGCCCCCTGAGCTGCCCGTCGCACACGTTCCTTCTTCCTTCCTCCTCTTCTTGAAGTCCGCGTCTCCGTACACCAAACTCACGGTGCCCGTGACCCGGTGTACGCAAAACGGAACTCGTTACTCCAACAACATTCCAAAACTTGCTATAAGTCCCCCCAGGTGTGGGGGGGGGGGGGGGGGGGGGGGAGGGCAAGTTGAGAGCGCACGATGTCACGTCTAGTTTCATGGCGATCTAGCCGTGGAATGATTGGATATGGGCAAGTTAATACAATTCTGTATTGTTTATCGCTGTCAGTTTGTACGCGTCCGCTTCAGCTGTTTGATTAATTCAAAATTTTATGTCGAAATTACTTCTTTTTTAAAAATATTATTAAATAGTCCGATCCTCTCTTTTTTCTTTTATTTATTTTTGGACTGTCCTTCTAAAATGCTCCAAATTATATAAATATTCGGCCGAGGAGTCAATTGTTTTTATTTTTGGCTTGTAACTTTTATTTATTTAAAAAAACAATAATTGCTATTTTCAGAATTCTGCCCATTTTTAACTCTACCCTCCCCCTCCCCCCATCCCGAGTCAGGCCACCGATCTTATTGGAGGTCGGATTCTGGAAAGAAAGTTCTGAACCCGGCTTCGGCCGTTCCCGTTAGAGCTCCGGAGAGCGTTGCAGTCCCGATTGCCGCAACTCCGTCAGCCAGTTCGGGAATGGCCGGGCTAGCTTTTTTGAAATACGACCCCCGCTCCCCGACCCCCCGCCCCCCCCCCCCCCCCCCTCCCCCATAGTAGCTTTACCTAAGTAACCCATAAAAATGAGGACACGCCGGCAAGTTACGTCACCGGACAAAAACAAAAAACGAATCCCCCACCGCAGGCAGGTTTCTTAAAACAGAAGCCATAGTCCCCCCCCCCCCCCCCCCCCCCCCCCCCCCCACCGTGGGCAAGCCTACAAAAGCTAAGCGGGGTGTGGCTTTACCGTCAACAAAAGCTAAGTTCAATACTAGCCTTCCTACTAAACAGTAGTATAAGGGCCTGCCGGGTGCCATGACCTACTTTCCGTGACCTTGACCTTGGTGTCTGGCCTTGGTGTGAGCATTGGTGTGGCCTAGTCATACGCTCGGTGTGGCCTGACCGACTTAGGGTTGGACTGACGCTCGATGAGGTCCTTGTGCCCTGACCGACTTAGGTTGGTACTGATGTCCTTGGGACTGGCCCTGACCGACTTAGGTTGGTACTGATGTCCTTGGACTGGCCCTGACCGACTTAGGTTGGTACTGATGTCCTTGGATTGGCCCTGACCGATTTGTTTAGCATTGACCGACTTAGAGGACAGTGACTGGTATACCTGGGCAGGTGTGCGACCTTGGTGTAAGTCATAGCCTTGACCGAATTGGTTGTGTGTGACACTCATCGCTAGCTTAGCATGTTCAGGGGATGGTTGTAAGATCATTAATTGCTACTCTAATGGGAGAAAAGTGCAGCGGGGCGGGTGGTGGGGTGTTTACTCTCTCTAAAACTGTCAGAAGTATGTTTCACATCCAATAGCCGAATATGATTTATAAATCGAGATGCTCTAGTGTGGTGCCGTTAACCTAGCACCCGTCTAAGGACTGCCGACGCGAGGTAGTGTGGGGGGGGGGGGGTAGTGTATTTATTTTATAGCGCCCTTGCTCGCACCCCCCACCTGCACCTGCACCCACTGGTTATCAATGTTTACATCCGGCAAAGTTTGTGGTTTCTTGTCCAGTGTCGTTCATGCATACCGTGTCCTACTAATAAAAAATACTCTACCGTTGAGGGAGTTTAGGAGTAGATCGACTGTAGCAGTTATAGTTCTCAAAGGTCTGGCAGGAAAAAGAGACCCGCACGAATGATTTGAAATAGGTGAATATTTACATTATGTTGATTCTGATGAGCAATGCTCGTTTCTACACTATCTGATTAGCAGGCACAAATTCACAAGATTTATTATGAACTGACCTAATTTCGGTCCGCTTCATTCCCGAGCACACACCACCCCAATAAAGGTTTTTTTTTTTAAATGACAGATTTTGCCAATGTCCCGGTTTAGTCATCGTTAGATCACTTACGGAAAGGTAGTCTCACCC
>NW_024535406.1:0-14047 GCF_016097555.1 Gigantopelta aegis
GGGAAAAAAATGCGGGACTCGGGGGCGAAACCGAAGGGGCGGCCCCGCCCCTCGATTCTCGGGGCCCCCCCCCCCCTGGTCGGTCGGTCGGTCGGTCGGATTGCTTTGGTGACTTTTTTTTTCTTTCTCGTTTTGTTTGTTTTCACGGTTCAATCGGTAAGTCCTTCCCAGGTTCACCTACGGAACCTTGTTACCTTTTACTTCCTCTAAGCGTCAAGTTTGATCATCTTCTCGGCCCTCGCCGGGCATTGCCTGCCTCGAGGGCCAATCCGAAGATCTCACTAAACCGTTCAATCGGTAGTACGACGGGCGGTGTGTACAAAGGGCAGGGACTAATCAACGCGGCTTATGACTCGCGCTTACGGGAATTCCTCGTTCATGGGGACAATTCACCCCAGTCCCCCATCAGAAGGAGTTCAACGGGTTTCCCCTCCTCTCGGCAGGGCAGTGTCCACTTATTCCTTCAGTGTAGCGCCGGCGGCCCCGGACATCTGGGCATCACGCCTTTATTGCTCATCTCGTGTGGCTAACCCACTTGTCCCTCTAAGAAGTTGGCCGACTGTGTTTCGGGATCGGCGAACTTTTATAGGCTAAGTCTCGTTTCGTTATCGGAATTAACCAACAAATCGCTCCACCAACTAAGAACGGCCATGCACCACCACCCACCGAATCAAGAAAAGCTTCAATCGTCTCCTTACGGTGGTCCGGCCCGGGTGGTTTTCCCTGTTGATCAAATTAACCCAGCTCCACTCCTGGTGGTGCCCTTCCGTCAATTCCTTTAAGTTTCAGTTTGCAACCATACTTCCCCCAACCCAAAGTTTGGTTTCCCGTAAGCTGCCCGTCGGGTCATTGAAGCAACGCCGGCGGATCGCTGTCGCATCTTTTATGGTCAGAACTACGACGGTTCTGATCGTCTTCGAACCTCTGCTTTCGTTCTTGACTAATGAAACATCCATGACAATCTTTCGCTGTGGTCGCTTACGGCGATCCAAGAATTTCCCTCTAACGCCGTAATTACGAATGCCCCCGGTTGTTCCTTTTAATCATTACCCTCGACATTTCCCGAAAAACCACAAAATGAACCGAGGTCCTATTCCATTATTCCAATGCAACTTATGCAGGCGAGACGAGCCTGCTTGACACTCTAATTTTTTCAAAGTAACGTTCCGTCCCCCGAGACACCAGCGAAGAGCACCAGGGATGACCGGCCGGTGAGCCCCAACGTGCAGTGAGACCACCGCGAAGTGGGACCGCACGCCTGTGCTCGAGATCCACTACGAGCTTTTCCTGCAACAACTTAATATGACGCTATTGGAGCTGGAATTAACCGCGGCTGCTGGCACCAGACTTGCCCTCCAATGGATCCTCGTTTACAGATTTAAAGTGTACTCATTCCCATTACGGGGCCTCGAAAGAGTCCCGTATTGTTATTTTTCGTACTACCACCTCCCCCAGCCAGTGGGTAAAGGTGGCGTGCCTGCTGCCCTCCTTGAGGTGGTTAGCCGTTTTCCATGCTCCCTCTCCGGAATCGAACCCACGATCCCCCGCTAACCGTGAAAACCTAGGTGGTCATGTCGACTACCTACGAAAGTTGATAGGGCAGACACTTGAAAGATACGTCGCCGGCGCGATGGGCCGTGCGAATCCGCACGAAGTTATCCAGGTCACCAGTTTGGACGCGGGGCCTTGCGGCGGGTAACACGGTTGCGTCATTCGAGAACTAGATAAAAGCGCTCTTCCCGCGAGGGCGGAGATTGGTTGCATGTATTGAAGCTCGAAGAATTGCCACAGTTATCCAAGTAAGGGGTTTACGATCTAATGAACCATAAACTGATCTAATGAGCCATTCGCAGTTTCAATATGTGGAAGGTTTGTACTTAGAGCTGCATGGACTTAATCTTTGAGACAAGCATATGACTACTGGAAGGATCAACCAGATAGCTCGTTTTAATCACTCGCGGCGGAGCGGCGGAGCGAGACAACGGTCGGGACCGGGCGACGAGCGCGGAGGAAGCGGCAATGTACCAGCCCAGCGCCACCCTGCATGAAGCGATCCAGGTCCCCACCCACCACCCGACGCCGCCGGAACCAGGTTCAGGTGTGAGGGGTGGGGGATGGGGACCTTGTTTGTCATTCCCTTTTTAACCAGTGGGCGCGGTGCCCACCACGCACGGATTCGGGTGGGCGAGGGGCACGTCGACGCGACTGGTGGCGCTAAAAGGGTTTTGCGTTGGGACGACGGGAGACGATCGGTGCACCGCGGGGGCCGGGCGGTGGGCGGAGAGCGAGGCGGTCTCCCGCCCGCCCGCCCGCACGCCCGCCCAGCGGTGCTCGCGGGCGCGACACAGGGGAGGGTCCTCCTCCCGGTAGCACGCCGGTCGTTCGTTCGCTGGTGCCGGTCCCCGAAGAGATAGGGTGTCGCGACCCCGGTTGACAAAGACCGTGCAGTGCGATTTGCGGGCGTCTACACGGGACCCCGACAGTGCCTTATCGAACCGATCGAGGGAGAGAAGAAGTGACCCTGCGATGTCCAGCGGTCGGGCAGGGGGTAGCCGTGAACGGGTTTGCCGGTCCGCGTTGTCCACGCCCCGCCACCCGCCAAGGCCCACCGACGGCTGCAGTGCTGGCAGCTGAGTTTGCCAAATTGGGTGGAAGGGAGGGAGCGAGGGGACGTGCACGCCGAACACAGTCGGCGTGGGGACAACGGAACGTCCGAGCTTCGACCGACTAGCTCGCTCCAACCATAGTATTGCGCCAGTGAGAACCAGACCTTGCAGGACCCTCGATTTCAAAGGTCGTCTTTTTTCGTGACCGGTTTTGGGTGTAGCCGTCTCGACGAAGGACGGAGCGAGGTATGCGCCCGAAAATTTTGCATGCACGCTGTGGCTCGGGTGGGCGCGTTCCCCTCGCTGCTTCTGCTCCCGTCTAGACTGGTCCGTAGGAGGCGACCGGACGTGACCGGGCGGGTTCTCACGGCGTTCCTCCAGTGGTAGAAAGAGCCCCGAAAACGAGTGCAGAACGGTGCGCCAGCGGGGGCAAGCCGGCCAGCCCCCCCACCCAAAAAACAGCCCCCCCCCCCCACAACACCAGCCCCACCCACCACCACCCACCACCCCCACCGCCAAGCCAATCGCCACCACCAACCCCACTCGAGCACTGCAACCCGAAAAAAGGACTTGCTTAAAAAATTAATAGTGTTAAGTTCTTTGTCAAGTTTTCTAATAAGCTCCTGGCTTAAATTTTTGTTGAGAAAAAGCCTTACAAAGTGAGAAGACAGTAGACAAAGTGTTGATGGGGATATTGTTTGATTAAAAATGTTTAAAGGAACTAATTTCCTGTAACAAAAGATGGAAGGCCAATTATGTCTTTTAAACCGTCTTTAAATAAAATACTATTCAGGTACATACCTTGTTTATCGTTTAAGTTATGTGTGTGTGTTGATGTGTTTGTGTGTGGGTGTGTGTGGTGAGTGTGGTGTGTGTGTGGCCGGGCGTGAGCATCGTTTGTAAGGTGATCTAACCGACTTTACTTGAATATTGACCATACGCTTTAAAAATACCGAGGGACCTAAAGATGTTATGCACGTAAAAGAGAGAGTAGAGAGAGGAGACGAGGGGAAGAGAGCGAGAGAGACGAGGAGAAAGAGACGCGGGAGACGAAGAAAGAGAGATAGAGAGATGGCAGAAGGAGCGCAGAGAGTAGTTCGGTTCATAGAAGTTAAAGAATCAGGAGAGGGTACTTGACGGTTGTGTCCCTGAGGGGAGGGAAAGGATGTGTATTTAACAAGAGGAGTTTGCTATAGTTTCGAACTCAGGTCAAATTAGTCAAATTTTGATGGGTGGAAAGAGTACATGTATTCTCGCTCCATACAGGAGCTATGTAGCATAAGCGCTCCCGTGCTAAAGGCACGGTAAGGTTAGCCATCGTTTTGAGTCCATTCTTTGCTATTCACGCGACTCTAGTTTCGCTTGTGTTACAAGGTCCATGTCTGAGTGACTTCTGCCTACCAGATGCGCGCGCGATGTGATTACTTGACGTCACTTCCCGAAAAAAACAAGGCTTCTCCTATGGTGATTTCCAAAATCCCACAGTTTAAACAAAAAAGAAAAAAAAAAAAAAAATTATTTGGGCGATCCGCAAAGAGTATATACTTCCAATGGAATTTGGTAATTTAACAAAAAGCGATTGGCAAAACACAAAATACTGTCCGCTTGCATGCAAAACATTAGCAGTAACGCGCGACCTTCAACGGCACTTGGTAGTATGACGTACACAACAACATAGTGTTTTATAAGTTTGCCAGCGCCACTGCGATTGCACTCTCTAAACGATTCGGGTTTTGAAAACTAGGCAGATCCATCATGTACATGATTCGGGCCACAGGACACGAAGCATCAATTCGAAGCTACAAACTGAAATGTTCCACTTTCCAAAAACGAAAACATGAGCAGGATGGCACTGTCAAACGATCACGAACACTTGCTGTCGCACCCACTTCACGCTCCCACCATGCCAAAACCCATCCCGTTGCCAACTTGCCCATTGACAAGGCCAGTACACACCGAACCGTCGCGACACACCTGTTTTCATCCTCTCTTTCCTCCGGAAACATTGGACAACCCTTTTCTTCTCCGTGGTGCAACATCTTTCAGCACGCATGCGATTAATACTCACGCCACGCAAACTATTTGTATGACTTGTAATTTCAACGTCGTCTACGTGGTATTTCCCTGGAACAGTAGTAAGTAGTACTAGTTCGTAGCTAGCTAGTATGTATGATAGTAGTTGGAAGTAGTAGCTAGTCGTAGTAGTAGTAGTAGTAGTAGTAGTATCAGTAGTAGTAGTAGTAGTTAGTAATAGTAGGGGTACGTAATATAATAATAAGAATAATAATAATAAAAAAAAATGGCGCCCCAATCCACAAGTTCGTAGTTTTAAATCTCTCCTACACCAAACCGCCTTCAAAATATAAATATTAGCATACACAAAATCAGGTCGCTTCAGACACTTTTTATTACAGGTTTTAAACAGTTTTCAAATTTACTTCAGTTATATGGGTATCTAGTGATTCAAATCTGTTTTCAGTTGGTATTGGACAGTTAATGACAAAAATTAATATGGATTTGTCTGTAATGATCCGTAAACAGTGTCTTCCTGCTACATTCTGGATAATATGAGCGGGGGAACGAAAAGAAAAGAAAAAAACAAAAAAACGACAACGAAACCACCATAGGGATTCCGCTAATGGTTGAGTATGAATTTCGTGTTAA
The DNA here is from genome assembly GCF_016097555.1 of Gigantopelta aegis. Taxonomy (NCBI): domain Eukaryota; kingdom Metazoa; phylum Mollusca; class Gastropoda; order Neomphalida; family Peltospiridae; genus Gigantopelta; species Gigantopelta aegis. The sequence goes on from NW_024535406.1 coordinate 5,271, forward strand.
GAAAAAATAGAACAATATGGAATATTATAGCGTTCACGTGTTAGTTTAAAGGAGATTTACATCTACTGAGCAATGGTTTAGGTCGATTTATACTATTGTATTTTATATTTATTTAGTCTATTTATGTATTTATTTAGTTTACACATTTACTTTTTACAACACCTGTTACTATTTTCCCACTTTACTTTGTTACTTGTATCACGTCAGCAACCTTTAAACTTAACTTTAAACTTGAATCTTTATAACTTTTTTTACACTTTACTTTTTTACTTTTACTTTTACCCCTTTAACGTTAACCTTTAACGTTTTAACGTGCAACGTTTAACCGTTAACTTCTTAACGTTTACAAAAGTTTAACCATTTAACTCGTAACTTTCAACTTTAAAACTTTAACCTTTTAACTTTTTTTTTTTTTAGGTGGGACTCCCCCACCCCACCACCCCGGCATCCCCGGGCGACGGTCGCTGCTTGGGCCAAAATCGACGCATAGCACGCACCGTCCTGAGAATACGCCCCTGGCGACGGGACGAAACCCCCTGAGGGAATGTTGGGGATTGGTGCCCACTCTGTAGCGGGACACATCTCCCCTTGTCAAGGCTAACGAAGTGTCGGCAAGGATCGCTGGTGAGGGACGACACCCCCGATCGAAAGGAACTCGGTCCCACCCCCCCTGGTCTGCCAAATGAAATTTGACATGGCGTACCCACGTCCTCAGGCCCTTTTCCTGAAGATGTTGGGTTTCTTTCTGTGTGGTTTTTTCCACACTCTTGATTTTTAACACTTTACTCCCCACTTTTAACAACTCTTACAGCTTTTCCTTATATCTCCTTATTTACTACTGTTACAACTCTTAGTATACCTCCCTTAATTTATTATGCTTCTTATGATCTTATACTATCGGTGTGGTCCCATCCCGGCCCCTCCGTCGCCGCTGCAAAAAAAAAACAACCAAATTAACCGGAAGATAAAAAAAAACAAAAAAACTAAAACAAACCAAAAAAAGACCTCGAAAGAGCACCGACCCGCCTGGCGAACCGAACGAAACCCGAGCTTGATGAATGTGGGGATGTTGCCCCCCCCATCTGTTAGCGGAAAACACATGTCCTTGTCAAAAAGGCGTCATTGTCGGGAAGATCGTAAAGTGGAGGACGACACCACGATCGCGAACTCTGGTCGGTCTGCCAATGATTTGACTGTGCGTACACGGTCCTCAGGCTACCTCGAAGCTGTTGTTTCTTTCTGTCTGTTTTCCACCTCGTTTGACCTTTTGACACTTTACTCCACTTCCCCACAACTCCCTTACCGCTCTTATTACTACTCTTATTATACTGTTACACACTCTTAGTGTAATCATTTTATACTGGTACAACTCTTGAGTGTCTCTGTGTTCGGTATTGTGCTCCACTTTTTGTGTCTTGTGCTCTCTTTGTGGTCTTGTGCTCTTTGTGCTCTTGTGGGTCTTGTACTCTTGTACTCTCGGGTGTGTGTCCACATCCCGGCTCGTCCGCTGCCAAAAAAAACACAAAAAAAAACAAAAAAACAACAACAACAAAAAAACCGAGAGCCCCCAGCAACCCGCCTGGCGCAAGCGAAGACCGGCCCAGCGCGACCGTAGGGGATGTGCCCGTCTGTAGCGGACAAAGCTCCTGGTCAAAGTCTACGTCTCAATAGACTCGCAGTGAGAGTGGCCTGCTCTAGCTAAGTACGACAACCCGACCGGAGAACATAGTGGGTCTGCGAATGATTTAAAAGCGCGCTCCACTTCGCAGGGGATGAATATATGACGGACCCCCACGCCGGCACTGCTCGGGACTGCGGCTTGAAAACGGTCACTTGCTCCTCGTGGCTCGGCACCAAAACCGTGGGACCGGCCCCCGCCATCCCTAGGGCGACGGGACGGCGAAGGGGCACGCCTGATCGTTTGCCTCCTCGAGGCACGGGGTCGCAAAGAGTCTCGTTACATTATTCGGGCGGGATTCTGACTTAGAGGCGTTCAGTTCATGAATCGCCCAGATGGTTAGCCATCGCACAATTGGCTTATCAGACCAGCACATAAACCAAATGGTCTGAACCTCTGCGGTTCCTCTCGTAGGAGCCAAGTCTTACGTGTGCACACGGCCTTGTCACAATCGTAGGGGAAGAAACTAAACCGTCCTCACGACGGTCTACACCCAGCTCACGTTTCCCTATTATGGTTGGGTGAACAACCAACGCGTGGGAATTCTGCTTTTCACACTGATAGGAAAGAGCCGGCCATCTAGGATCCAACAAGCAAGCTTCGCTATGAACGCTTGCTTGCCCCAAGCCAGTTATCCCTGTGGTAAACTTTTACTGACACCGTCTTGCGTTAAAATCTTAACGTCAACAGTGATCGATGGCCCACGCTTTTCACGTTCCTTGGATTCGTACTGAAAAAAAGCATAATCAGTGGTGCTTTTGGCACTTGTTTGCTGTACGCCGAAGGTTTCCGTCCGTCGCTTGACCTACCTTAGGACACACCTGCGGTACCGTGGTGACAGAATCAGTAACGCACCAGCAGCTCGAAACTCCCCCGCCTGACCACTGTCTTCGGTTGCCGCGATCGCCCCCAGCGGCGACGAACGGTCGGTGGGCTTAACTCCAGAAGCAACGGGATTGACGCCCCGATCTCCGATCGACCGCCTAAGTAAGGAAACGATAAAAGTCGCTGGTATTTCAAATTGCGCCCGCGAAGCTTCCCCGCCTATGCTCACCCCTCTCCTGCTCTCTTCAAAGAGTCGGACTAAAGCTCAAACCTCGACAGGGTCTTCTTTTCCCCGCCGATGCTTCTGCCAAGCCCGTTCCGTGGATGTTGGTTCCCTCGTCTGCATGGTATCTGGGTCCCGTGGGCATCTCGTTAATCCAGGCATTATCTCCGCCGCGCTCATCTAATGGTAGGATTGAGCGAGGCATTTGACCACCCTTAAGAGAGTCATGTTACTACCACGCCCGTTTACCCGCGCTTGTTCTTTGACTTTCTTCACTGCCGTCCCTGCCATTCAGCCGAGCACTGGGCAGAAATCACCAATGCGCGTCACCACCGGGTGGGCAGGCCACCTCCGCAATGCTTCTGTTCCTAATTCAGACAGGTCGATTCCGCCTGGTCCCCGATAAACCAATTTCTGAGTTGGCTGTTGAATGCAAAGCCGAACACGGAACGGAAGCACGGGGCGCCGCAGCATAGCTGAGTGACAGTCCCACGGGAAGGTGGAAAGCAACGGCCTGAGCTCGATCCCGGACACCCCACCCCCCCCGAGTGGCCGCGCGCCCAGAAACGCCCCGCACGGAACCGCCCCCGGCCCCCGCCGAAAACCTAAGAGAGGCACCCGTACGGAGCGCGAACCCGCCGAACGCCGGACACGACAGGAACAACCGGGCGAGATGAGAAGACAGAGCGGAAAGGGACGACGCGGCCCAGGGAGAGCGGCAGGCCTCGCCCAGTACCCGTGCCGTCCCAGTCCGCGCTTCGTAATCCAGCCACGACTGGCCCAGCCCTCAGAGCCAATCACTTTGTCCCCGAATTTCCGGATCCAATTTGGCGAATTCCCTGACCTCAATTGTGCATCGACTAGAGTCGTTTACCTTGAGACTTGCCTGCGGGCTATGGGTACGGCATGTGCACAGAGAATACGAGTCTCCGTCGGATTTGCAAGGGGCCGTCGGATAGGCGCCACCGGGACACCCAGCACGAGCCAGCGTGCTTTAGGGGAAACCGCTTTTCACTAATCGCCAGGGCAAGCCGATTCCCCAGGTATTGTGGTCCCCTTACAAAGAAAGAGAGAACTTTCCCGGGCCCTCCTGGCACGACGTCTCCGACTTCGTTTCGGTACCGCACTCGACCCTTGAGGGCCAATCCTCACGTGTCCAGGTTTCGTTAATATTGACCCGACTTCCCTTTCGATGGAATACGAGGCCAAAACCATTTTTTTTTTTAGAGCAAGGCATTGCCCCCGTTTCGAAACGGAGCTCTTCCTATTCTCTTAGGGGCCGGCCTTGACCCATGTAAAACGCCTGTTCACATGGAACCCTTCTACACTTCAGTCTTGCAAGTTCTCGTTCTTTTTGAATCTTCTGCTTACTACCACCAAGATCTGCACACCCGTGGCGGATCCACCCGGGCCTTCGCAGCCCGAAGCTTCCGTCGCGCACCACGGCGACCCTCCTACTCGTCCGGGCATGGTCCCCGTTGGTGCTCGATTTGCCCGGACGGTCCGGTAATAGGCCCGACTCTCTAGCGCCATCCCTTTTAAGGGCGTGGTTGATTCGGAATGTGAGTGGTTTTTACAAAAACCCTCCTTAGCGGGATTCCGACTTTCCATGGCCACCAGTCCTGATGCTCTATATCAACCAAAACACCGTTTATGGTGTCATGATGGGCGTCAGCCGTTTGGGCGCCTTAACAAGGACGTTTGGTTCATCCCCACAGCGCCAGTTCTGCCTTACCAAAGTGGCCCACTGGCACTCGAATTCAATGCGCCACGGCTCCCACCCTTGTTTCGTTGAGCGAGCCCGGGCTTGCTAACCCATTTAAAGCGTTTGACCGAATGAGGTTCTGAGGAACGTTTTTTCGTCCCCAAGGGCCTCTAGTCATTCGTGCTTACCAGGAAAAACTGTCGTCTCGCGAGAAGCTGCCAGCTATCCTGAGGAAACTGCGGAGGAAACCAGCTACTAGATTGTTCGATTATCATTCGCCCGGCCCTAGAACCCAACGTCTGACCGATCGTTTTTGCACGTCAGAAATCGCTGCGGGACTTGCACCAGAGTTTCCTCTGGCAGTTCGTCATTCTCAGGTCATAGGTTCCCCTTTCCCGGGTCCCAACGTGTGCTCTCTTGTCTCCGCCTCACCGACGCGTGCGGGACGAGACGGGCCGGTGGTGCGCCCCCAGCGACGAACGAGGGACGGGGGATCCCACCCGAGTTGCCGGACCCTACGAGTCGCGGACTTCACTTTCAAGTGCAGCCCCTGGGTTTTCGACGAGCCCCTTGACTCGCGGCACATGGTTAGACTCCTTGGGCCGTGTTTTTTCCCCAGACGGGCCCGGGGGGGGTGCCGACCGATTCGCCACCGCTCCCGAGCCCCCGAAGGTGGCCACCACTTCGGTGGCGATCGCTCCGGCCCGGCACGCACGGCATGTGTCACGGTTTTTGCTCCCAGGCCCACCAGGTCGGAAATGAGAACGTGCGGGGAGAGACGGGTACGCCATGTGTTCATAGGGGGACGGCCGTCCTTTTCCCAGGTCCCCGCGCTCAGGCCGGTCCAGGTTGATCCCCCCAGCTCACGAGTTACCCGCTGTTCCCGGCTGCTAAGAGCCACCGAGACTGAGGTGACAGTCCGCCCGCGAATGGCGGAGACCCGCCCGTGGGCCACCTGCCAGACGCAGCCTTCTGGCTTCCGGAGAACCGATCGTGGCGCTTCTAGACCAGCGGAAAGTGAACGCGTCCGCGCGCCGCCGTCGACGAACGGCCCCGGGTCGAGTGGCGTGTCGAGCATCTCGCGGGGACGGACCCACGTGTGCATGGCGGACTGGAACGAGTTGAATTCCGCTGGCCGGACTAGGCGGGCCCACCCGTTTCCTTCTAGGCGTATTCTCAACGTAACGCTTGACTCATTCTCTTCAAAGTTTCCTTCAACTTTCCCTCACGGTACTTGTCCGCTATCGGGACTCGTGACAGTATTTAGCCTTAGATGGAAGTCTTACCACCCACTTTGGGCTGCATTCCTCCCTCAACCACCCGACTCTTGGGGACGCTCGGAATCCGACGAGTCCCGCGCCGGTAAAGGTCCTGGACACCCACCGTGGGGAGGCCCCGATCAGGAGGACTTGGCGCAAAAAGTTAGGACCCTTCGACGGGGTGGCGTCCCCAACAACAACAGGTTACCGGCAGCGCCAGGTCTGCGGGATTCGGGTGCTGGGGCCTCTTCCCGCTTCACTCGCCGTTACTAGGGAATCATTGTTAGTTTCTTTTCCTCCGTTATTGATATGCTTAAATTCAGCGGGTAGTCTCGTCTGAACTGAGGTCGATTTAAAAGGATGGGTCGAACTTTGCGTTTTTTTTCGGGTTTTTCGTTGGTGGGGCCATGCTGACGTGCCGACGCCCTCTATCCGGCTTTTTTTTTTTTTTTGCTTTTTCCATCCGTTCTGTCCACGGGCACAGCAGAGCGCCGCGGCGAGGCCGCGCGGCCGCGTCGGACGTGCACGCTGTATGCACTTGAGGCGACCGAGGCCTTTGCCTTGGACGAGCCCAGTGCGCCGGCGAACCCGATCTCTCGATCCGAACGGCGATGCATGTTCAGCCGACCCTCAGTCAGGCTGGCCCAGGACGGACCCGAGGCACCCCGCAAGTGCGTTCAAGGTATCGATGCTCACTGTGTCCTGCAAGTCACATTTTAAATTCACGCAGCTGGCTTGCGCTCTCTCAATCGGAGCCACGAGCCGAGGATCCACCGCCCAGAGGTGTCATCATCTCAATGGGTTTTTGTTTTTGTTTGTAACGTTGATTTTTTGGTTCCATTCGTTTCTACTTTTTCTTTTCTGTTTTTGGCGAGACGACACGTACGTGCGGTGCGTGCGTGCGTGCGTGCGTGGTGCGGGGCGTCCCTGCCACAAGCCCCCCCCACCACCGCCTGCGGTGAGGTTCGTGGGCCGTCTCGTTAGACAGTACGCTATGGACGAACAAGCCTCCCCCCGAGCCCTGCTACGGCCGCCTCGAGCCATTACCCCGCCGGTGAAAAAGAAATGCGGACGTCGGGGCAGAACCGAGAGTGGCGGCACCGCGCCCATCGTACTCTTCGTGCCCCCACCCACCCGCCTGGTCGGTCGGTTCGGTTCGTCGGATTGCTTTTGGTGACTTTTTTTTTTTTCTTTTCTCGTTTTGTTTGTTTTCACGGATAACATCGGTAATGATCCTTCCGCTCAGCTTCCTACGGAAACCTTGTTACGACTTTTTACTTCCTCTAAGCGACAAGTTTGATCATCTTCTCGGCCCTCGCCGGGCAGTTGCCTGCCTCGAAGGGACCAATCCGAAATCTCACTAAACCGTTCAAATCGTAGTAGCGACGGGCGGTGTGTACAAGGGCAGGGACGTAATCAACGCAGCTTATGACTCGCGCTTACTGGGAATTCCTTTCATGGGGAACAATTACAAGCCCCATCCCCATCACGAAGGAATTCAACGGGTTTCCCCTCCTCTCGGGCAGGGCAGTGTCCCGTTGATTCCTTCAGTGTGCGCGCGTGCGGCCCCGACACTAAGGCATCACGACCTTTATTGCTCAATCTCGGTGGCTAACGCCACTTTCCCTCTAAAAGTTGGCCGCTGTGTTTTCGTGGATCGGCGAACTATTTAATAGCTAAGTCTCGTTCGTTTTCGGAATTAACCAGACAAATCGCTCCACCAACTAAGAACGGCCAGCACCACCCCCACCGAATCAAGAAAACTTCATCGTCAATCCTTAGGTGTCCGGACCGGTGAGTTTTCCCGTGTTGATAAAATTAACCGCAGGCTCCACTCCTGGTGGTGCCCTTCCGTCAATTCCTTTAAGTTTCAGCTTTGCAACCATACTTCCCCCAAACCCAAAGACTTTGGTTTCCCCGTAAGCTCCCGTCGGGTCATTGGCAACGCCGGCGGATCGCTGGTCGGCTCGTTTATGGTCAGAACTACGACGGTATCTGACGTCTTCGAACCTCTACTTTCGTTCTTGACAATGAAAACCCATGACAAATGCTTTTCGCTGTAGTCGTCTTACGCGATCCAAGAATTTCACCTCTAACGCCGTATACAATGCCCCCGGCTGTTCCTTTTAATCATTACCTCGACATTTCCGAAAACCAACAAAATAGAACCGAGGTCCTATTCCATTATTCCATGCAACTTATCAGGCGGACGAGCCTCTTTGAAACTCTAATTTTTTCAAAGTAACGTTCCGGCCCCCCAACACTCGCGAAGAGCACCAAGGGATGACCGGCCGGGTGAGCCAGGCAACGTGCAGTGAGCCACCGCGAAGTGGACCGCACGCCTGTGCTCGAATCCAACTACACTTTTTAACTGCAACACTTTAATATACGCTATTGGAGCTGGAATTACCCGCGGTGCTGGACCAACTTGCCCCTCCAATGGTCCTCGTTAAAGGATTTAAGGTACTCATTCCAATTACGGGGCCTCGAAAGATCCCGTATTGTTATTTTCGTCACTCCTCCCCGTGCCAGGAGTGGGTTTGCGTGCCTGCTGCCTTCCTTGGATTGGTAGCCTTTTCCTGCTCCCTCTCCGGAATCGAACCCACGACCCCCGCTACCCGTGAAAACCTAGGTGGCTTCGACTACCTACGAAAGTTGATAGGGCGACACTTGAAAGATACGTGCCGGCTCGATGGCCGTGCGATCCGCACGAAGTTATCCAAGTCACCATTTGGGGGCGCCTTGCGGCGGACCCGGTTGTCTTGAATAAAAAAGCGCTCTTTCCCGCGAGGTCGGAGCTTGGTTGCATGTATTAGCTCTAGAATTGCCACAGTTATCCAAGTAAGGTTTACGATCTAATGAACCATAACTGATCAATGAGCCATTCGCGTTTCACTATGTGGAATTTGTACTTAGACATCATGGGGCTTAATCTTTGAGACAACATATACTCTGAAGATCAACCAATAGCTCGTTTTTTAATCCCTCGCGGCGGGCGGCGGAGCGAGACAACGGGCGGGACGGCACGGCGCGGGGCAGCGGCAATGTACCTCCCCCCACCCCCCATGAACGATCCCGGTCCCCACC
>NW_024535407.1:0-18334 GCF_016097555.1 Gigantopelta aegis
CCAAGGGTTTTATTTGCAAAGTTCATACCCAAATTACTAAAGCAGAAGTTTCAACACATGTATAATAAGCTTAAAGCAAAATATTTTTATAGGGGTCCCCTGTACATTTTATAATTAGGTTTATTAAGTTGACGTATAGAAAATTCATAGATTTTTTCACCACCAACACCAACACCACACCCCTTAATAAAAAAGGTCTAAAACACCCTTCCGGCCACTTGCAAATTGGGAAGGTCATTAAGATCTTGCAAATCACAAAAGGGGGAACATTAAATAACAAAATATAAAACATTGTAATGTAAACAGCTTTTCAAAATTGATAGAATTTTAAAGTTAACTAAATACAATTAAAAGTTCAAAAATGATTCATTTTTATCTCATTTTGATAATTATATGACTTTCTTTCTTTCCCTTTGAAGATAAAAGGGCAATGAAATGCCTGGCATTTTTTGGGCTAACAGAAAAAAATGTAAATTCTCAAAATCCCCTCCAACCTCAATGCATACAGTTTTTATATAGGGCAATTGAGGATGCGACGGAAGGTTATTAACTACAAAATTCCTTCATATAAAAAAAACACCCCCAAACCTCCAAAAATTTTACTTTTTTGTCATTTTAAAAAAATACATATACGCAACCCAATTTTACTGGGAAACTTACTTCAATAGTAGGGAAAACCAATTCAAACGTTTTTAAAATTTTATGACTAAATGATGGGACCCAAAGGGGTACTAAATTCACAAATACACAAACATATGTTTTTTAAAATTTGTTCAGAGGTTTAAGCAATAGAAATTGGATATACCCCCTCCCAAAATCCCCTGTTTCCCATGGCCCCGGGCCCGGACCCAGGGAACCACAAAAACCCCCCAAAATTTTCTCCCTTTTTTGGGTTTTCGGGTTTGAGGGAAAGGGGGCTACTCCCACTTGCCCCAATTTAGGTTTTACAACGACGAAGGCCCAAAACAAACCCCCCCACTAAATATCCCCAAACTAAGAGGTTACTACACCTAAAAACCAAAATTGGGCAAACCACCCCCAAAAGACCATGGGTACTACCCTTAAAACCACCCTGGGAAACACAAAGTTCCAAAAAAAAAAAAACAACCTAAACTTAAACACCTATGACAATAGCTTTAGACCCAAAAGACTAGAAACTAGACTCTCTTCTGAACCCAGCTTTTAAATTTGTTAAACCCCTGTTCCCTAAAACCCCTTTTTGCCCTTTCAATGGATCTTTATATATAGTTTTTATTCGTAGGATGGAAAACTAGTCTAACTCAATAAGATAAAGCCAAAGAACCAAAAGGTTCTCTTGCCAGGCTTCAATTGATTAAAGGGATACTTTTTAACTGAATAACATTAATTTTTATTGTCAATAAACTACAAGAAATTACTTTTTGGCTTTTTATTGGGTTTATCCCATATTGGTTGACTATTTTTGACTTTGAGGAACCCCTCCCCAATTGGGCCCCCCATTTTTTTTAAACCTATGGTAACCATTGTGTAACAAAACTCACTTATGGAGAAGTAGGAGTATTTGGAGTTCTACCATTGAAGGAGTCTGAACTTGAACATTTATCCTCACATCCTCTATTCTGATAATACGAGGTCTGACATCCACCACAGATATAATGAACACATATAGCATCAGTATGTTAGGACACCAACCATTGACTAACAGGAGTGAGTTGACAATATCGACGTGATGATTCATTAGCAGAGACATTCTAAAAAAGAATAATGTAGAGCTCATTATAATACTTTGCTATAATCTTATTATGTGTGATTAAGAATTAGTAGGGAGGGAAAATGGTATCAGTAAAAAGACAAGTATACTTGTCGATCTCACACAATGCCTAATGATATCATTAAATCGGAAACGCTAATGTGTCACAGGTTTGTGTGTAAAAAAAAAACAATACTATTCATCATTTTCGTGAAAGTATAAATTGTCTTGCAACAAATAGTCTAATTATTATAAAGAGGCGTTTGTAAAATTAATTACAATCAACAAAAGAAGAGCGGATAATTACGGAGACAGAGTTTAATTTATCTCAAAGTACTACATATAAAATGCACTTATTTCTATGACCACACAAGTCACCAACATTTACACTGTTCAGGAAAAATGTTGCATTACAATTTATTCCACACTTCTCTGGCTGACATCTGCATTTTGGAAATTTGGGCAACTAACATTATTACATATATCATTAGGACATTGGGGACAATCTAATAACAAAAAATATAAGGCAAAAATGGAATATACAATGTGAAAGTAATATAATGAAAGAGGGATATTCCTATTACTAATGTGACAACAATAATTTAAACAAATACACATTCAATCTTAAATTTTAAAATTAAGATTTAATTTCTTTATTATAAAGCACTAATGTTAATGACTAGAATATGATGATGCCACAACAAGATTTACAACTTCTTTTATTTACTTACTACTCCAAGTCCTCAAGCATTCTTCTTCAGTAGTAAATTTTTATCATTTCCTCAACAACTCCATATATGAACTTTCACATTTTCCAGATTTACTATTAAAGAACCAATGGGCATATAAGCTAGACGGGACCAGAAGCACTGGGAAGACTACAAATAGCAAACAGCTCCTCCTAAAATTGAATGAAAATGTCATTTGAGCTTTAAACAATATGTAATTATAAAAACTGTCTTGAATATTCTTTTGATACTAATACTGTCTGTAAATTCTTTAATATAAGTGTTTTTGCTAACGGAGAGTTTGTGGTGCTGCTAAGGATAATTATATTGAATTTTTATAATATACTAAAGCTTCCATTGGCAATATCTATTGTTATAAAGTTTTATGATTAATGTTAATTCAATCATGATGATGTGTCAAAACACGTTAGTGTGTGCATTGTTATCATTGATAGTTACTTAAAAAGACATACAAATATAAACATACACTTTGACTCAAAGCAAGTTAGAACTGCATGCCACACTTTAAAAAAAAACAGTTATTCAAACAACCTAGTATTAAATCACATGATATAGAAAAGATTTTGATGTTGACAACAAACATGGCTAAGAGTTAATTATTACTTACCACACAAGGTCTCAAGCATTTCCTCTTCAGTAGTAAATTTGTTATCATTCTCCTCCACAACCCATATATGAACTCTCTCACACTTTTCCCAGATTTACTATTAAAGAACCAATGAGGCATATAAGCTAGACAGGGACCAAAGAATCACTGGGAGACTACACAATGGTCAACAGCTCCTCCTAAATTAATGAAAAGGCAATTTTTTGGGAGCCTTAAACAATATGGTTTAATTATAAAACTGTCTTAATATTCTTTTGATAAATAATACTGTTCTGTTAAATTCTACTAATAGTCTTTTTGTTAACGGAGAGTTTGTGGTGGTGCTAAGATGTAGTTATCTTGAGTTTTATAATATACTAAAGCTTGCCATTGGTAATATCTAGTCTTTATAGAGTTTACGACTAATGTTAATCAATGCATGATGAGTGTCAACAGTTCAGGGTGTTCAGCGTTATCATTGGTAGTTGCAATAAAAACGATAAATACAAACATGTGATTGACTCAAAGCAAGTTAGAACTGCATGGCACTGGGTTTTTATCTTTTGATGTAGGTTAATTTAAAGCTGTCACTGGTGACAAGCTGGTCTATGTTGGTCGCAAATTAACTTCACAGTTATGTTAAAAAGTGACGGAAGTTGATTATAATACTTAATTTTCATTATCCAATACTCATTACAAAATGAGGCCATTTCGGTGTGCATTGTGAGGTACTTCATTATCAGCCATCAAAAAATAGAATTATATACAATATTGAGTGAGGTTATAGAATTAATCACAAAGTGAGAGTGATTTAAAATTTCATAAAAGCAAAGCCAAGTGAGTTTTTTTACCACTTACGAAGCAACATAAATGTAATTTACCCTCATTTTCAACTCACTCTATTAAAAAAAATCCATATACTTTCTCGGTAGTATTGTTGCTTTTGAGAAAAGAACAGCTTGGGTAAACAAAACAAGAGTCTATCAAGGCTGTTTTTTCAGGCAACATCCACACAAAAAATTCACACTTGTGACATAATAACTTTTTTCTTGTACAAAAGAGCTGGTATTTTTTGCTTAACACTTGAACGAAAGGCTGAACCTCTTTTAAAAGATAGCATTTGGAGGCTATAACATATATAGAACCATTGACCCATTTCTTGGAGGATGCTGGAATAAGCAGTCTCTAAACCACAACCACCTTTGTGATTCTTTGAGTGTGCTAAAGCTTTCAATTCACTGTTTCTTCCATACAAAAAATAGTGAATCCTCCAGTACATCTTTCTTCTTAGTGACATCCAAGCATTTTGTAACTATGGTAAACTGCCAATCAGATTGTCCGTTTCACTTGATATAGCAGTAAAAAGTGTCACTGCAATCTGATTGGTGAATAACAATTATTAGGGATTTTTTATTATACTATAATATACAACTATAAATATATTACATAGTTATAATAAAAAATTACTAATAATGGGACCTAGGGAAGGCAATAGACAAACAGAATCACTTAGTGTACATCATGTTTGACAATTTAACACTGAAACTGCAGCTATATGCCTTATATATTACTTTCAAAAATTGAAATAATTTGATACATACGTTATATGTGCTCTAATTGTAAAAAAAAAACCGTTACTGTCAGAAGATTGCTCTGACATTTGAAAGTACATTAGTTTATATTAGCAGGGCTTTGCCAACATTAAATCGAAACATGGAAATCTGTAATGGGTAAAATCAGAAGCTATGGAGTAGCAAAGTTCAAAGATGAATTTCATGCATTAGTGTTATGTGCAAACCACAATTCATTACTCAGATGTGTTTTAGCCTCAAATTGCCCAATTAGGTAAGAGCTAAAATTTAAGGCGGTAATTCTTGCTTGCATTGATCACTAACACACCATAAATAATAATAAAGGTATTTAAAGACCAGTTTCTGATAGTTTATCACTATGATAATTTGCATCCAACCTAACACAGAATCTACAGTTAGTCTAATTTAAAACTCACCAATGGAAGATAAATAGAGCTGCCCATACAAAGAGAATAGTCATTTTGTTCATCTTCCTCGTCAGATAACATTGCTGTACAGTGGCAAACCGGCTTTTATGTTCAAAAACAAAAGGGGGCAGGGAAGTTAGCATTAAAAAAAAGTGGGGCGGGACTGTGGTATGTAAAAAATCAGAATAACAAATCATGATGCCTGGTCTTGATATTATTAAAAGGAAAATGAGACATTAAACATAATACTTAATCATTATAATTGTAAGCAAAGGAGTGGAGTTTTCTCTAGTCTTGAATCGTGATATCCAATGGCAATGGACTTTTTGTATAATTCATGTGTGTGCCATGAGTGTCTAAGAGAAAGAGAGTGAGTGAGAGATAATTAAAACCATATTCGATAATAATTAAAACTTACAGCAAGTGTCTTTGGCAATCATCCTCAGACTAAAGTTATATATGCATTACCATTCACATCCACCATAAAGAAAAAACTTCACAGCGTTTAGTTTGAGAATTGAAGAACCAACGTGTTACTGCTGCTTCGCAAGGACCAATATCTTTCTCCTGCACACAAATTTGGCTAACTTTAGCATCATGATCTTCTACACGGTCCTTAATAATATTAAATTAATTATACTGTATTAATAGAGTGGGTATTACCTCTTCCACATTTCGATAAACACTCGCTCTTAGTCATAAAGTTTTTGTCATTTCCAGAACAAACCCATAAGAAAACTCTTCACATGTTCCACTCTTTGTTAAAATACAACGAGTCATGTCAGCCATACAGGACCAGCTTCAGGGAGAAGATAACAAGAGTCCTTATCATCATCTATAGAAGATAAACAGAGACACCTTATTGACAACAAAGACATACAAAGGATAATGTAGTTCTGTTATCATATAAGTTTACAATAAGGGAAACCTTATATGCAGTGTCAATTAAATACATCAGGGCTCAAGGTTAAGGTCAGACTCAGCACTGTGATAATGATTACAAAATAGTCATCTTCTTTTGTATTGTGACTAGAGTGCTGGCGGAAAGGCATTCTTTTTTGTATACCAATCCGTCAGTAGTGTCTTATTTGTCCATCAGGTACTTTTCTAGGATTTAGGGGTATGAATTGTTTCAATACACAACAAGGTAGTGTTGACTTTATACTGAACAAACAGGCATTGCTAGATACCTTTAGGCAATAATTGATATCCCTTGTTATCTATGAACTCAGGCAATGATCAACCCCACAGTCCCCATACAGGTTGAAATATTTCATTTAATTATGTACATGTTAAGGTAATAGACTATATCACAGTTAGTAAGGAACTTACGACGGAAAAGCTCGCCACTGGCAATGTAGAAAATGCTAGAGAAACTGTGACTTTGAGCATTTTCTCGCATAGAGTCAGACTCCTCCTCTAAACTCAAACCTTTGAACTTTAATAAACGTTTACATGAGCAGTAAATGTTAGCTACAAGAACTTAGCAATTTAATACTTACTGCCAGAAATGCTATACAAATATTTTAATTAATAGTTACAGGAAAATGTTTGCAATCCAACATGTTGTGGACTAAATGTAATGAAAATGCTGAAAAGGTAGACTCAAAAATGTAAATATGTGATTGTTTTAGTTTCTAATAGCCTGCTAAGATATGCAAATATATATTCATTTAAACAGCTCTCTTTCAATGTTAATTTTTTAATTTGAAAACTTCCGAGCATAATAATCTTAATTACTCAACTCTTTTATTTGATTATAAACTTTTTAGAGATATGTATCAAAAAATGAGGGTTTATAGCACATAATCAATTAATGAGATAACAAAATTTAAGCAAGTTTTTTTATTGCCACATGGGAGTGACATACTTTTCCTTTAACAAAGAAGAATTTAAAAAACAAATTCAACCAATATGTAATATTAGGTACAGCACTTCTTTTAGCACATGCCATTACTAGAATCCCAAACACTATAAGTTAAGGCTAAAAATTGGTGCATTATGATAAAAACAGGATATACTTATATGCGATTCCAACTAAAAAGAAAGTGGATCTTTAGAGTTATATATTATAGAAACTCAGACTTGACTTATATAGAAATTCAGTCTATGCTCAGCAAATTGTCTGACACTTGTCATGACATCTATGTAAGTGTAAAGTTTGTGTTATTAGATTTAAGTCATTTCCTCTAGACACTTTTTACGTCTGTCACCAGTCACACTGTGTTGCTCATGTGATAATGATTTCACTTGTACTTTAGGTGTTGAATAGCTATTATTTCAGATTCACCTTAAGTCTTGCACCTTCTGGCTAAGAGCCTCCCTTCTTTGTACTTTGTATTACTATTAGCTTGTTAACAACATTTATATAAATCATCATTCTATGTACGTTTATTACTTCATTAGAGTAGAATAAAATTTAATATCTTAATTAAAGTTAGCAATGAGGGTTAAATGGCTAACCACAAGCTGTGTTGGACAATTTGACAATGTCCAAGAGGACAGGGAATAGTATATTGAACACTAGTGAGATTCCTTTGTTGCTACTAAAATGTTGGCACATCTGAGAAGCAATGTGCAATCCTTTGTGGGAGCACACTGACAGTACATCATTATTAACACAGCATCAATCACTACAATCATCTGCCTTTTTGTATGCCTCTATTTTTCAGCATACCATGGAGAATATACTCCAGGTTCTACCCAAGATTGTGTTTAAATTGATACCATTCTATTCACTTGAGTGATTGAGTTCATATATAGCACTACAAATATCATTGACACTATTTGGAAACCTTATGTGCAATGATAACATTATGGGTCAAGGTCAAGGTCAAGGTCAAACATTAGCAATGGACAAAAGATATTGATTTTACAAAAAACAGTTCTCTCTCTTGTATTAGGTCTCACTATATTCCTAGAGAACTGGCAGAAAAGACAGTTTTGTGTCTCTCATCCTTTATTTGTCTGCAGGGGAGTCCATGTCATGTGTGGATCATTTAATACACAACAAAATATGAGCTTCTGTTGAACAAATAGGCATTGCTAGATGTGGACCCAAAGTGAAATATTCATTACAGTTATTAAGTAAAATTATATTCTACATAATAAGTTCAAAAAAGGTTAAATACTGTAGCAGGAGCAATTGTGATCCATCTGTTAATATTTCCAATGTGAGAAACAGAAAGATTTATTATATCAATTTATGTGGACAAATGGTTGATTTAGGTTTAACAGACTAGGTAGCTCACAATCACGTACTGTAAAATGGACAATTTTTAAGAGTTACAATGTCAGATATCTTTGTTCAGAATGGATAATTTAAGTTTGACTCTCCTTTTCTCTAGGGAAGGCAATTTGGTGAGTATTTGAAGCTCCTGGCAAATAGCCCACCAAGGAATAACCATTCTGATAAGCAATGTTTGGACATGTTCAACTTTAATTAATTAACATTATGTAGAGTGCTTAACACTATGTAGAGTACAATGTTCTCAAATTAACTGTGTAGTGGGTGTTTCAGCCACATACGTACATATAAAATGTACAGCCTGACCTTGCAATGTACTTTGACCTATAGACACAGGCCAATTGAACAGTAGACAGTTAATTCTATTACACAAAACTATATAATTATAATTATATAGTATATATAGTACAAATATATTAATCATTGAAAAGATATATTGTATATTTGTAGTAATCATAAATTAAATTATCAACTGTTGTTTGTATGTATGTATTTGATAATATATAAACTTGGCCCATGCAGAGACAAAACAATAACACTAAAATTAAAACAGTTTGGATTATAGGATGTAATTATAAAATTTATTATACGTTATTGCATTTTCATATATAAATTCGTTGATAAGGAAATTACTTAATTGCTCATCCATCTTGCCAATAATGGTCTGCTAAATCAACAATATCAATTAAAATAGTATTGATAACATTTACAATTGCTTGTTACAGTACATATATTGGCAAAAGGGAAACTGAAAGATTTGATCGTCACCTGGATTAGGTCTGTTACCTGGATTCTAGATCTGTTCCAATATAGCTGAACATAAAACTTACCAGAATGCAATAAATTAAAGAAATCTAGCTATTATCAAAACTAAATATAAACATAATCTTTACATTGATTATATGATTTTTTTGACTTTACATGTAGCTGACTGCTTACTCATCATAAAGGACTTGACACAAACATTGTTTAAATTTTATGATACCTATTTTGACAAACCTCTGGTCAATGATGCTACACATTCTATCCTAGAAACATATATACATATATCATATTATATCTATGATGTCACATATATGATCTTTACTTCCTACACACAAACACAATTAAGTCTGTGGCAGAGACTCTATTCTCATAAATTGCTTTTACACACTAAATTACAGTTTTCATTTGATAGAAAGGAACAATTAGTAAAGATAGAGTACCTTTATGAGTGTTAATTATGTAAACATAATATTATAAGCTTGACCAATATTCCACTGTAGATGCTATCACAGATTAGGGTTAAAATTTCTACATAATTATTAGCTATTACTAATTCACAAGAACCTCTTTAAGAGAAAGGAATAGTGTTAATTAAAAAATTAGATCAAGTATTGAATGTCATGAATGTTGGTGTGATCAGTGTGAACAGAAATAAAACAGTCAAAGTTTAAATGTTTAATGGTATACAAGTATATGGAGTGGAATTTTGTTGTACTTAATATTAAACAGCTAGAGAGAGAGAGAGCTAATTAAACATTTCTATAGATAATAATTAAACTTACAGCAAGTTTTCTTTACATTCGTCCTCAGATATAAAGTTATTATCATTACCATCACATCCACCATAAAGAAAAACTTCACAGCGTTTAGTTTGAAAATTGAAGAACCAGCATGTCATTGGTACTTTGCAAGGACCAACATTTTTTCTCCTGCACACAAACCTGGCTAACTTTAGCATCATGATCTTCTACACGTCCTTAATAAAAAATTAAAATTATATTGTATTAATAGAGTGGTATTACCTCTTCCACATTTTGATAAACACTCGCTCTTAGTCATAAAGTTGTTGTCATTTCCAGAACAACCTCCATAAGAAAACTCTTCACATGTTCCATTCTTTTTGTTAAAATATGAACGAGTCATGTTAGCCATACAAGGACCAGCTTCAGGGAGAAGATAACAAGAATCCTTGTCATCGTCTATAGGAGATAAACAGAGGTGATGTTAGAACACATATTATGTACTTTCCAGAATCATACTTATACTGTCATAGTGAAACGTCATGCATGATAGATTAAATAGCAAATTAATACATTAGGATTCACAAGTAAGCTCTACAAGGTAAGATTATTGTAGTATTATATAGCTAGTTCGATATAAGCATTTATATTACTGATAAAATGTTGAACCAGATTGACTTTACTTGTTTATGCAGCCATTTTTACTACTTTAACTTTACATGTTACTAAAGTTATAGGATTTAGGTGGATTTAAGCCTTGAGGCAGTCATATTTGTTTTTGACATAATCATTCTGCATCAAGAACACACACACATAATATATTATATATATAATATATATCATATATATATATATATATATATATGTATGTATGTAATGTATATATTATACACACACATATTGTGTAAACAGGTCTCTTGTTTGGACATTAATAAATAAACATAGATGTTTAATTTAATTATAACAATGTCTATAGCTAGAGGGCAGTGCATAGAGTCTACACTTCATTGTATGGATTTCTTGTCCAACATTTAGATACTAGTCAGTATTATTAATATTAAACCTGAAGACTATCCATCCTTTTAATAAAATTACGACATGATTAGTAGGAACTCACGATGAAAAAATTCTCCACTGGCAAAGTAGATAACTGTCAGGACGACAATTGTCACTGAATAGACACCTCATATTACAGCAACTTTGAAAGGCGGAGCCGAAGTTCTGAAGGTGGGGCTATACTCCATGTCTCTATTACAACTGGACACCCACAGTAACTAAGATACCTTAGGTTAATCTCTAAGACTAAAAACATTATAATTTCACTGCAATGTGTATATATGCATAGTTACTTTGAATATTGCTATATAATATCATAATAGCATTAATATGTGGTACTATATATATCATAATTTTTTCCCTCAAGTGTAGTTTGTTCATATTTCTCTTTGGATCTTTGGATAATGAGGTAATGTATATGTGACCAGACTGTGTGCTTTCCAAGCTAAAATTAAAATACATCATTGTTCAATTTTATAGATCTGAACAAATTTTGAGTCAATATGTTATGTGTACTAAACACATGTTGACTCAAATTTGTTCAAAATACACCATGTTATGTATTTTAATGTGATTGTTGTTGATGTAAAAAGTATTTGTTTTCAATAAACAGCTTCATATTGTCAGATGTTTGTGAAAACTGCTCATTGTTAATTTTGGTTTAGCCTTCATACTTAAGTAATTTACATTATTTAGTTGTAAATAATAACTCTCTCTCTCTCTCTCTCTCTCTCTCTTCTCTTTCTCTCTCTCTCTCTCTCTCTCTCTCCACTCACTCTCTCTCTCTCCTCTCTCTCTCTTTCTTTTTCTCTCACTCTTCTCTCTCTCTATATATATCTCTCTCACTCTCTCTCTTAAATGTGTGTATTTCTCCTTCAATACATTATACAGTTATGGTTGGTAACAGACAAACACAAGATAAAACTAACGATCAGGATGTCACTTGTTATCAAAAATACATAAACATCAGATCACATTGTCATATAATTGGGAAATTACATAATCTCATCTTTCTGATCAGACTTATTAACATACATATACACATGCATGCATATTTTAAAGCATGTCATGTCATGATCAAATGCAGCTAGTGAAATGCCAAGTCACTGTTTGTGTATTGTGTGCATGGTAATATATAAATTTAACTCATATAGAAAACATTAAAGAACAAACATAACACTAAACTATGATCAACAGTTTGTATAAGATATAAATGATTATCTTTCACTATTACATGTAGCATTTTCAATACAGAGTGTTTGGTATAAATTTGGGTGAGAAAATTAAGGATAAAGAATTGTCCTGTACATTTACCAAACAATGCTCTCAACTAAAATAGTGCTGGTAGTTTGTCTATCAGTTTTTAGTTGGTTCTACAAATTTTGTTAATGGGAAACTTGTCAAGTAAATGAGTTGGTTTACCATCTTGATTTGGTAAAATGCCCATCAGCACTTTCCCTGCCACAAAGTGAGTCACTATGTACAACTAAGTTAAGTGTCATCAAATACTCCTTTTATAGCGCAACTATTACTTATCGTACCTGGATATACCTGAACTTCTTTACTGGTACATTTGCCTGCTGGCCAATAACTGTTCGAAGTGAACAATACTCTAATAACCTTTTCTCTTTTCATTCTGAAAAGCCATGGACATCCATCAAATAACTATGAAGCAGAAACCTTGCAATATTTCAATGTTCAATGCCCTTCAGGATACGAAGGTCAAATCATGCATGAGGCCACTCAGTTAGAACCTCGTAAAACAATTGGAGATGTAGACGTTTGTGTAGACTACATTCATCTTTACTATCCTAAAACCAATTCAAATTGTTATGTATGTGGAAATGAGACCACACAACAACAAATGTATGTTTAGTGAATTTGAAGGGAATCTTAATCTTACATTTCGTTCTGGACCTTCAAATAACTATGCAGGATTCAAATTTAGCATATCCTGTTATGTTGCAGCTGAACAAAACTTACCAGGATGCATCAAATTAAGCAAATCTATTTATTGGAGTAGCTATATGTCAACACAATCTTTGTATGGAGGTGACAGGCAAAATTTCATTCAAGTAAGACATTGTACTTCTACAGTTGCATTGATGATATGACCTTATTTTGTATATAGCTGGCCGCAACACTCAACAGTGTTCCAAATGACTCAACAGAAATATTATTTGAATTTTATGATAGTTATTGGACAAAACTCTGACTAGCGATGGTAATCATTTACTACATATCATGGTATCACTATTGTTCTAATTTTATTTTCTAGTTGATTCACACAAACATATTTTTGGCTCTTGCTATTGTTACTGAAAAATGTTTGTGATGCTGCAATTAAGTCTGTGGGTAGAGAGATATTGAAACTATTTTCTCATAACTTGGTGTTGCATACCAAACTACAATTTTGGAAAGGTAACTCTTTCAAGTTGTTTGTGTTACTCAAAATTATTTGTTTTTGTTTTTGTTTTTGTTTTGCTAGCAAAAAAGGAACAATTGCAACATAGGAATGAAGAAAACTCTTTTATGATAGTTACTGAAGAAACAAACATTTTCTTAGTTTTCCATTTACTGCACTAGTACAGATGCACTCATTACAATAATAGCTGTATACATATATTAGCAACAAAATCTTGAAAGAACAATTTTGTATCCATTGTTTTTGTTAGAGCTAGAGTATAATACCTTCACAATTTCATTTTACACTATGTATAATCAAGAGAGAGTTTTTCAAATAATGATTGGTTACCTGTGTATAAATATGAATGTTTTTGGCACATGCACGACAAAGTCAATTATAATGTGAATATTCCCAGTTGCTGTCATTATACCTGTATGAGTGTGTAGGCATTTAGACAGCTGGCATTCTAAGAAATTGAATAAATCAAAGCACAAAAAGATCAAAAATTGTGCAAACATTGATCCTAAAATTTCTGAGTTTCTTTGCAAACAAGTTTTGCTCTAACATTAATGTATTTCCATCAATTTCTCCCAATTTGTATAATATAATAAATTGCATGGATAACAAAATTGAAAGCTTTCAACCGTATCACAGATCTGATATTCTTTCTTGGTGTGGTCCTTCGAACTAGCCTTTTCGTCTTGTGGTAAGTTTTGTGTATGTAAGTGCTTCTGTTTCTTTTGTAGCTTGCACGAGTGAATGTTTTCTCCATTGATATTAGATATAGAATACTGTACTTTATCATATTCATATCTATTTCAACAATAGCACATTTATAAATAATATTAACTAAATTCACGTGAAACAATTTAAGGTTGATAGTGGAGGAACATCCAGGTGTAGCAAACCATTGGCTGAGGGAATTACCTACCTGGATTTGGCAGCATGCTGCAAAAGCTATGCCAGTCATGTATGTAATCATGATGTTTTACTATGCAGGGTTGATGTTGTTACTCTAAACTGGGATGTGTTTACATAGGTACACTCATGTTACAATACTACTGTATTGATATTGAATTTGTAGTAACAACATAAAACAACTATGGGCTCCACAAAACTAAAACTAGTGTAACTCAATAATTAAAGCCAATTAAGAAGTCAAAAGGTAATAATTGAAACCGTGAGCAGGAGCATATATAACCAATCAGTAGTCCACATAATAAGCAAGGTCTGGATTGGATTGCTTATATGTATGTAAGCAATCCATATGCTGACTATATATAAAACATATTTTTGCAAACTGTATAGTTATCTCACCAACAAAGTACTTAAGCAAAATTGATCATTTTTTGTCAAATGCAACCTAAATAATCATGCAAACTGATTGAAATAACACACTAATTTTTTAGTAATGAATTGATATTAATTTTGCTCAGATTCTGTTCTCAGTCAGCCTGTAATTAAAAGTTATCACTAGTTTCATTCTCATTTTCAAGTGCTGATAAAGTGGATTCCTGTAAGAGATGCCAACATACTACTTGCAGACTATGTGGTCTATATTTTGAAGTATCATGAGAATGATGTAATTAAAATACATACATCTGATATCAAGTGGTGGCAACAATTGATAAGAATGAAATTAGAAAAGATGATATTTATGTAGTTGCAAATAGTCAAATAACAAGAGATACAAAGGAAATTTTTTTACGCATCAATAGGAAGTCAAAGTAAGTCATATAGTCTTGATAAATATTTATATTTGCTCTGTAGATATCAAATGTAAAACCATCTACTGGATTATTAATTAAAATTACAATAAAAACTCACTAAACCAAGGAAACTATCATCAGAGTTTAACAGTAGAAAATGAAGCTATATTTAGAGATATGATTAAAGATATAATCAGACTCGTTGATATTCCCGAAAATTGTGCTATTCTTGATCCTAAAATTGAAAGCATGATGATTACTGGAAAATGGATAACTTCTAAAAAGAAAACAAAGACTAAATTAAAAACAAAGGGAAAATTTTCAACTAAAAAAACAAAAAGTGAGAACAAAGGAAAGAAAGGGAAAACTAAAAGGACAAAAGGAACCAAGGGATCTAAAGTAGTTGCCGATGTGCTTTTTTATTCTGGCAACTCATGTGACCTTGAGCGTCAGATGAACTATCCTATTGGGCTAAAAAAGTCAAAAGTATGAAGTGGTTCACTAGAGGAATATCATTTAGTGTTAGTACAAAAGCTGCTTGAATTTATACAGACTTGCTATTATCTATTTTCATTGTAGATTGCCCCAGAGAGTGCCTTACAAGTGACTAATTTATAATTATATTTATTTGGGAAATAACATTAAATGAGTGTGGTCGTTTCTTACCGAACACGTGTTGCATGATGGCTGCACACGTGGGTAAGGAACATATGGGTAAGAAAACGATCATGAGAGTAAGATCGCTTTTTTAAGATCAGGTACAACCATATAAACGGCTATTAACTTATTTCAGCCTGATAATAATTTTACTGCTATCGTAGGTACAACCTAATCTTATTGCTATATGTTATTCATTAGGCCAGGGGGACTCCTTACCAGAGAGTTAGTGAGTGGTCTCCAACTGTGTTCCTGGCATCAGTAATGGGATTTTTGTTTGAGGGTTTCTTGGGGCATGATGGGCAGCAGAATAATATATAGCTAGAATCATAATACAACAATTTACTCATAGCTATGGCAGGCACAGATATATTAATGTAAGCATATTCCTATTATTTTTTTATGAATGATATATATTATCACTTATGTGATACATTATATTGGTTATATTACATTGATGTACTATTGTATCTCAGAGAGAACTACATGGAGCTGGCTATGTTAGGGTTTGTAAGACAAGGAGCAAAGTGGGGTTGAAAGATGGTAGTTTTTGCTGGTCTCTTTCAAAATATGACATTCCAAATTGATTGATGCTTTTAAGCGAAGATCAATATAATCTTTTAATGTTCTATATAGACAAAAATTAAAGTAAAAGATACAATTTATGTATGTAAAGTATTTATAGTATTTTTATTCTTCATTCCAACAGAAATTTAGTGGACAAAATCATCACTTTAGTAAGCTCATACAAGAATTATGTTCTAGTCAAACAGATGAGTGGCTCCAGTATATTAGCTTAATCAACTGTTTGATTGCATCATCAACTAATTGAATGAATAAGTTCAATATTCGTATGAGATGATTGAAGTAATATAAACAGTCACTATTAATATGATTCATAACTCATAAACAAGACACATGAGTTAAATATAAGTTCAGTATTTTAATTTAAACTATACATGACATACATAGTACTGTATATAACATCCTCATACTGTATGTATAACATATGCATGTTATACAGTTAATTACTGTTACTGACTGTCTGATGTGCACTTCAATGTGTCTTAGATTTATAATTAACCAAATTATATCTAATCAATGTAGTAAAGTAACACAAGTATTATCTGTTATAGCTTTACAGTTACCAGAAATATTGTCTACTTTGAAGTGAGTTGATTACCATAATGTAGTGTATTAATAGGATTATTGCTATAAACAATAGTCAACAGATATAAATTGATCTATTGATCTTTTATTTATAGAAACTCTTGACTGTTCATGTATTGTTTGAAGGTAATTTGCTACATGACACTGATAATGGGTAATATTGTCAATGGGAGTAAATCTGTTTATATATCAGGTCACATTAAAAAAAAAAAAACACATAAAATTTTTTCTGACAGGGTACATGGACGATGCTTATGGATTTACAGTGAGTTTACTGCAATTGTTTGTGTATTGTGTGCATGGTAATATATAAATTTAACTCATATAGAAAACATTAACAATAACACTAACTATGATCAACAGTTTGCATAAGATATAAATGATTATCTTTTCACTATTAACGTGTAGTATTTTCAATACAGAGTGTTTAATATAAAAGGAATAAGAATTGTCCTGTACATTTGTCAAACATGTTCTCAACTAAATAGTGCTGGTAGTTTGTCTATCAGTTTTAGTTGGTTCTACAATTTTGTTAATGGAGAGACTTGTCAAGTAAATGAGTTGGTTTACCATCTTGATTTGGTAAAATGCCCATCAGCACATTTCCCTGCCACAAAGTGAGTCACTATATACACTACGTTAAGTGTCATCAAATACCTGCTTTTATAGCTCAGCTGTTACTTATCGTACCTGGATGATACTTCAACTTCTTTATTGTAAATATATCTGCTTGTCAAGATGTGTTTCAAAGGAACAATACTCTAAGACCTGTTCTCTTTTCATTCTGCCAAAGCCATGAATATCCATCAACTATGAAGCAAAAAACCTTGCAATATTTCAATGTTCAATGCCTTCAGGATATCATTAAGGTCAAATTATGCATGAGGCCACTCAGTTAGAACCTCGTAAAACAATTGGAGATGGCAGAAGTTTGTGTAGACTACATTCATCTTTACTATCCTAAAACCAATTCAAATTGTTATGTATGTGGAAATGAGAAAATAACAACAAATTGTACGTTAGTGAATTTGAAGGGAATCTTCATGTTACATTCGTTCTGGACCTTCAAATAACACTATGGCAGGATTCAATTTTAGCATATCCTGTTATGTTGCAGCTGAACAAAAACTTACCAGGATGCATCAAATTAAGCAAATCTCTCTATTGGCGTAGCTATATGTCAACACAGTCTTTGTATGGAAGTGACAGGCAAAATTTCATTCAAGTAAGACATTGTACTTCTACAATTGCATTGATGATATGACCTTTATTTTGTATATAGCTGGCTGCAACACTCAACAGTGTTCCAAAGGACTCACAGAAATATTATTTGAATTTTATGATAGTTATTTGGACAAAACTCTGACTAGTGATGGTAATATTTTACATAACATATCATAGTATCTCTATTGGTTCTACCTTGGATTTTATAGTTGATTCGAGCACACACATATTTTGCTTCTTGGCATTGTTACTGAAAAAATGTTGTGATGTCTGCAATTAAGTCTGTTGGTAAGAGA
>NW_024535408.1:0-17591 GCF_016097555.1 Gigantopelta aegis
AGTTTCACCGCGCAAGTAGTCTGCTGTTTGACTGTGATTATTTCATGGCAGACAGCTATGAAGTGGCAACTGTTTGACTGAAGTGACAGGGGATAGCATGTAGTTTGTAAACATGTGTAACTTGTTGACATTGAAGACTTTGTTTGTGGTAATTCCCGGCCCATGCAAAAGTAGTGCTTTTTTGTGTAAAATGGGTGTACTCCGGCCTGGTTTAGAGGGTGTTGTCTGTTTTAAACCAATATGCTGGGAGAAAGAGCTGGACACAGGGGTTGTCCTTTTCAGGGTATGTGTCCCCCATGCAGGCAAAGGTACATACAAAACTTCACGGGCCCTGCTGATATTAATAAAAATGTTATAGCCACTAAGGCTATATAGAAACATATAGCGAAATTAATTGTGGTCTGAGGCCTGATATAGTTCACACATTACACCGGTTTAAATGCTTGATTCTGATGAAAGTATTATAACCAGAGAGGTTGAAATTACACAGACTGATTGTGCAACTTTTAAATTTCAATATCCTCCAAAATAGCATAAAATGACCTCTGATGTTACTACAGGTTGTTGCAATATTTTTTAACAGTTTTGAGCTAATAATTTGGTAAAAAAGAGCAAAAGTTGGATTTTGTTAGTCAATATTGAGATTTTAATTTTTTTTACATATTGAATTTTAATGAGTTTCTCAATTATTGCAATTGGACAGAAGATCCAAATATAATGAATATATCACTACTAAATGTAATTAAACACTTTAAATAAATAGTATACAGTTTTTAACAAGATTAAGTACTCTAATAATACATTTCACCTACATTTATGTAAATTACACACTTCAATCATTTTTCAAAAATGGTCTTTTATCCTTAGAAAATCTAATAGGCTAATATTCTATGCTGTCTGAATGTATTTATTGTGTTCAGTAATCAGATGCTGGTATACTTGTCAAGTTTATTGCAGAAAATGTGCCAAAAAGGTTAACATTTGGCTTGTAATACATATGGCAGAATAATCCATAATGCATATTCAGTGGTCATTACTACAAACATCCTTCCAATCAAGAAATACTACACTGAGGTATCCCAGACACTGGCACATGACTACACTTGTTAACAGTTATCACTGGAAACTGAAAAATATGGTGCAAGTACCTCTTGGTAGGATTTATATCAGCATTTTGTGACAAAATCTTCATTTTCAAAGTTGTCGTCAACAAAAAACATATTATGGTGTATACCTAAGTAATATCTGTAGGGCATATTCATATTAATATGCATTTATATGGACTGTTTTGCCTTTTACAAAGTGGATACATGTCTAATACAGTAAATGAAGTAGATTAAGTAAATACAGTAGGTCAAAATTGAATATGAGGCCTATCATGTCTAATTTTCCCTGAAATTAGTGTGTAAACATTTGTTGCAAATGGCCCCTATTTTGTGACTTTCACCATCCATCTGACACATTTCTAATAATGTATCATGAATTCAGTCACCATATCTTTACTAAGCCTCCACTTATCATATCTAAAATGCAAAATTTTACAGTTTTAGATTTTTTTGTTTTTCAAAAATTTAAATTTAAGTTTAATATTTCATTAAAAATGAAGTAAAATCTAATGATTGATTTTTTTTCCTTTAAATATTTCAAAATCTTTCCAAGACAACACTGTGCAGATAGAACATATGTAGAAGAAAAAATAGCTGCTCATTGTATGAAGAAATTCCAAAATTTGATAAAGTTATTACATTTTGAAATTGGTGTCCCTCAAGTTTCCATTGCTAAAATTGGCCATGGCAAGGCACTGTGGTAGGTGTTTTAACACAGCCTCTGTATACTCTCAGTTTAAAGGTGACATACCGATACTTACTGAGCATTGCTTTAATATGTATATCATTGGAATGCATTAGTGTGGGCCAGTTTTTAGGGGAAACATTGGAGACTTGTCTGTGGTAATTCCGGCCCATGCAAAAGTAGTGCTTTTTGTGTAAAATGGGTGTACTCCGGCCTGGTTTAGAGGGTGTGTCTGTTTAAACCAATATGCTGGGAGAAAGAGCTGGACAACAGGGGTTGTCCTTTTCAGGGTATGTGTCCCCCATGCAGGCAAAGGTACATACAAAACTGCACGGGCCTGCTGATATTAATAAAAATGTTATAGCCACTAAGGCTATATAGAAACATATAGCGAAATTAATTGTGGTCTGAGGCCTGATATAGTTCACACATTACACCGGTTAAATGCTTGATTCTGATGAAAGTATTATAACCAGAGAGGTGAAATTACACTGACTGATTGTGCATACCACAAGGAATATGAAAACTAATTTATTTATTTTCTAAATATTTTATTAAATTAAAAAACTTTTTTTTGGAATTTATTAAAAATTAAAATTAAAATTTTCAACTTTTAAATTTCAATATCCTCCAAAATAGCATAAAATGACCTCTGATGTTACTACAGGTTGTTGCAATATTTTTTAACAGTTTTGAGCTAATAATTTGGTAAAAAAGAGCAAAAGTTGGATTTTGTTAGTCAATATTGAGATTTTAATTTTTTTTACATATTGAATTTTAATGAGTTTCTCAATTATTGCAATTGGACAGAAGATCCAAATATAATGAATATATCACTACTAAATGTAATTAAACACTTTAAATAAATAGTATACAGTTTTTAACAAGATTAAGTACTCTAATAATACATTTCACCTACATTTATGTAAATTACACACTTCAATCATTTTTCAAAAATGGTCTTTTATCCTTAGAAAATCTAATAGGCTAATATTCTATGCTGTCTGAATGTATTTATTGTGTTCAGTAATCAGATGCTGGTATACTTGTCAAGTTTATTGCAGAAAATGTGCCAAAAAGGTTAACATTTGGCTTGTAATACATATGGCAGAATAATCCATAATGCATATTCAGTGGTCATTACTACAAACATCCTTCCAATCAAGAAATACTACACTGAGGTATCCCAGACACTGGCACATGACTACACTTGTTAACAGTTATCACTGGAAACTGAAAAATATGGTGCAAGTACCTCTTGGTAGGATTTATATCAGCATTTTGTGACAAAATCTTCATTTTCAAAGTTGTCGTCAACAAAAAACATATTATGGTGTATACCTAAGTAATATCTGTAGGGCATATTCATATTAATATGCATTTATATGGACTGTTTTGCCTTTTACAAAGTGGATACATGTCTAATACAGTAAATGAAGTAGATTAAGTAAATACAGTAGGTCAAAATTGAATATGAGGCCTATCATGTCTAATTTTCCCTGAAATTAGTGTGTAAACATTTGTTGCAAATGGCCCCTATTTTGTGACTTTCACCATCCATCTGACACATTTCTAATAATGTATCATGAATTCAGTCACCATATCTTTACTAAGCCTCCACTTATCATATCTAAAATGCAAAATTTTACAGTTTTAGATTTTTTTGTTTTTCAAAAATTTAAATTTAAGTTTAATATTTCATTAAAAATGAAGTAAAATCTAATGATTGATTTTTTTTCCTTTAAATATTTCAAAATCTTTCCAAGACAACACTGTGCAGATAGAACATATGTAGAAGAAAAAATAGCTGCTCATTGTATGAAGAAATTCCAAAATTTGATAAAGTTATTACATTTTGAAATTGGTGTCCCTCAAGTTTCCATTGCTAAAATTGGCCATGGCAAGGCACTGTGGTAGGTGTTTTAACACAGCCTCTGTATACTCTCAGTTTAAAGGTGACATACCGATACTTACTGAGCATTGCTTTAATATGTATATCATTGGAATGCATTAGTGTGGGCCAGTTTTTAGGGGAAACATTGGAGACTTGTCTGTGGTAATTCCGGCCCATGCAAAAGTAGTGCTTTTTGTGTAAAATGGGTGTACTCCGGCCTGGTTTAGAGGGTGTGTCTGTTTAAACCAATATGCTGGGAGAAAGAGCTGGACAACAGGGGTTGTCCTTTTCAGGGTATGTGTCCCCCATGCAGGCAAAGGTACATACAAAACTGCACGGGCCTGCTGATATTAATAAAAATGTTATAGCCACTAAGGCTATATAGAAACATATAGCGAAATTAATTGTGGTCTGAGGCCTGATATAGTTCACACATTACACCGGTTAAATGCTTGATTCTGATGAAAGTATTATAACCAGAGAGGTGAAATTACACTGACTGATTGTGCATACCACAAGGAATATGAAAACTAATTTATTTATTTTCTAAATATTTTATTAAATTAAAAAACTTTTTTTTGGAATTTATTAAAAATTAAAATTAAAATTTTCAACTTTTAAATTTCAATATCCTCCAAAATAGCATAAAATGACCTCTGATGTTACTACAGGTTGTTGCAATATTTTTTAACAGTTTTGAGCTAATAATTTGGTAAAAAAGAGCAAAAGTTGGATTTTGTTAGTCAATATTGAGATTTTAATTTTTTTTACATATTGAATTTTAATGAGTTTCTCAATTATTGCAATTGGACAGAAGATCCAAATATAATGAATATATCACTACTAAATGTAATTAAACACTTTAAATAAATAGTATACAGTTTTTAACAAGATTAAGTACTCTAATAATACATTTCACCTACATTTATGTAAATTACACACTTCAATCATTTTTCAAAAATGGTCTTTTATCCTTAGAAAATCTAATAGGCTAATATTCTATGCTGTCTGAATGTATTTATTGTGTTCAGTAATCAGATGCTGGTATACTTGTCAAGTTTATTGCAGAAAATGTGCCAAAAAGGTTAACATTTGGCTTGTAATACATATGGCAGAATAATCCATAATGCATATTCAGTGGTCATTACTACAAACATCCTTCCAATCAAGAAATACTACACTGAGGTATCCCAGACACTGGCACATGACTACACTTGTTAACAGTTATCACTGGAAACTGAAAAATATGGTGCAAGTACCTCTTGGTAGGATTTATATCAGCATTTTGTGACAAAATCTTCATTTTCAAAGTTGTCGTCAACAAAAAACATATTATGGTGTATACCTAAGTAATATCTGTAGGGCATATTCATATTAATATGCATTTATATGGACTGTTTTGCCTTTTACAAAGTGGATACATGTCTAATACAGTAAATGAAGTAGATTAAGTAAATACAGTAGGTCAAAATTGAATATGAGGCCTATCATGTCTAATTTTCCCTGAAATTAGTGTGTAAACATTTGTTGCAAATGGCCCCTATTTTGTGACTTTCACCATCCATCTGACACATTTCTAATAATGTATCATGAATTCAGTCACCATATCTTTACTAAGCCTCCACTTATCATATCTAAAATGCAAAATTTTACAGTTTTAGATTTTTTTGTTTTTCAAAAATTTAAATTTAAGTTTAATATTTCATTAAAAATGAAGTAAAATCTAATGATTGATTTTTTTTCCTTTAAATATTTCAAAATCTTTCCAAGACAACACTGTGCAGATAGAACATATGTAGAAGAAAAAATAGCTGCTCATTGTATGAAGAAATTCCAAAATTTGATAAAGTTATTACATTTTGAAATTGGTGTCCCTCAAGTTTCCATTGCTAAAATTGGCCATGGCAAGGCACTGTGGTAGGTGTTTTAACACAGCCTCTGTATACTCTCAGTTTAAAGGTGACATACCGATACTTACTGAGCATTGCTTTAATATGTATATCATTGGAATGCATTAGTGTGGGCCAGTTTTTAGGGGAAACATTGGAGACTTGTCTGTGGTAATTCCGGCCCATGCAAAAGTAGTGCTTTTTGTGTAAAATGGGTGTACTCCGGCCTGGTTTAGAGGGTGTGTCTGTTTAAACCAATATGCTGGGAGAAAGAGCTGGACAACAGGGGTTGTCCTTTTCAGGGTATGTGTCCCCCATGCAGGCAAAGGTACATACAAAACTGCACGGGCCTGCTGATATTAATAAAAATGTTATAGCCACTAAGGCTATATAGAAACATATAGCGAAATTAATTGTGGTCTGAGGCCTGATATAGTTCACACATTACACCGGTTAAATGCTTGATTCTGATGAAAGTATTATAACCAGAGAGGTGAAATTACACTGACTGATTGTGCATACCACAAGGAATATGAAAACTAATTTATTTATTTTCTAAATATTTTATTAAATTAAAAAACTTTTTTTTGGAATTTATTAAAAATTAAAATTAAAATTTTCAACTTTTAAATTTCAATATCCTCCAAAATAGCATAAAATGACCTCTGATGTTACTACAGGTTGTTGCAATATTTTTTAACAGTTTTGAGCTAATAATTTGGTAAAAAAGAGCAAAAGTTGGATTTTGTTAGTCAATATTGAGATTTTAATTTTTTTTACATATTGAATTTTAATGAGTTTCTCAATTATTGCAATTGGACAGAAGATCCAAATATAATGAATATATCACTACTAAATGTAATTAAACACTTTAAATAAATAGTATACAGTTTTTAACAAGATTAAGTACTCTAATAATACATTTCACCTACATTTATGTAAATTACACACTTCAATCATTTTTCAAAAATGGTCTTTTATCCTTAGAAAATCTAATAGGCTAATATTCTATGCTGTCTGAATGTATTTATTGTGTTCAGTAATCAGATGCTGGTATACTTGTCAAGTTTATTGCAGAAAATGTGCCAAAAAGGTTAACATTTGGCTTGTAATACATATGGCAGAATAATCCATAATGCATATTCAGTGGTCATTACTACAAACATCCTTCCAATCAAGAAATACTACACTGAGGTATCCCAGACACTGGCACATGACTACACTTGTTAACAGTTATCACTGGAAACTGAAAAATATGGTGCAAGTACCTCTTGGTAGGATTTATATCAGCATTTTGTGACAAAATCTTCATTTTCAAAGTTGTCGTCAACAAAAAACATATTATGGTGTATACCTAAGTAATATCTGTAGGGCATATTCATATTAATATGCATTTATATGGACTGTTTTGCCTTTTACAAAGTGGATACATGTCTAATACAGTAAATGAAGTAGATTAAGTAAATACAGTAGGTCAAAATTGAATATGAGGCCTATCATGTCTAATTTTCCCTGAAATTAGTGTGTAAACATTTGTTGCAAATGGCCCCTATTTTGTGACTTTCACCATCCATCTGACACATTTCTAATAATGTATCATGAATTCAGTCACCATATCTTTACTAAGCCTCCACTTATCATATCTAAAATGCAAAATTTTACAGTTTTAGATTTTTTTGTTTTTCAAAAATTTAAATTTAAGTTTAATATTTCATTAAAAATGAAGTAAAATCTAATGATTGATTTTTTTTCCTTTAAATATTTCAAAATCTTTCCAAGACAACACTGTGCAGATAGAACATATGTAGAAGAAAAAATAGCTGCTCATTGTATGAAGAAATTCCAAAATTTGATAAAGTTATTACATTTTGAAATTGGTGTCCCTCAAGTTTCCATTGCTAAAATTGGCCATGGCAAGGCACTGTGGGGTAGGTGTTTTAACACAGCCTCTGTATACTCTCAGTTTAAAGGTGACATACCGATACTTACTGAGCATTGCTTTAATATGTATATCATTGGAATGCATTAGTGTGGGCCAGTTTTTAGGGGAAACATTGGAGACTTGTCTGTGGTAATTCCGGCCCATGCAAAAGTAGTGCTTTTTGTGTAAAATGGGTGTACTCCGGCCTGGTTTAGAGGGTGTGTCTGTTTAAACCAATATGCTGGGAGAAAGAGCTGGACAACAGGGGTTGTCCTTTTCAGGGTATGTGTCCCCCATGCAGGCAAAGGTACATACAAAACTGCACGGGCCTGCTGATATTAATAAAAATGTTATAGCCACTAAGGCTATATAGAAACATATAGCGAAATTAATTGTGGTCTGAGGCCTGATATAGTTCACACATTACACCGGTTAAATGCTTGATTCTGATGAAAGTATTATAACCAGAGAGGTGAAATTACACTGACTGATTGTGCATACCACAAGGAATATGAAAACTAATTTATTTATTTTCTAAATATTTTATTAAATTAAAAAACTTTTTTTTGGAATTTATTAAAAATTAAAATTAAAATTTTCAACTTTTAAATTTCAATATCCTCCAAAATAGCATAAAATGACCTCTGATGTTACTACAGGTTGTTGCAATATTTTTTAACAGTTTTGAGCTAATAATTTGGTAAAAAAGAGCAAAAGTTGGATTTTGTTAGTCAATATTGAGATTTTAATTTTTTTTACATATTGAATTTTAATGAGTTTCTCAATTATTGCAATTGGACAGAAGATCCAAATATAATGAATATATCACTACTAAATGTAATTAAACACTTTAAATAAATAGTATACAGTTTTTAACAAGATTAAGTACTCTAATAATACATTTCACCTACATTTATGTAAATTACACACTTCAATCATTTTTCAAAAATGGTCTTTTATCCTTAGAAAATCTAATAGGCTAATATTCTATGCTGTCTGAATGTATTTATTGTGTTCAGTAATCAGATGCTGGTATACTTGTCAAGTTTATTGCAGAAAATGTGCCAAAAAGGTTAACATTTGGCTTGTAATACATATGGCAGAATAATCCATAATGCATATTCAGTGGTCATTACTACAAACATCCTTCCAATCAAGAAATACTACACTGAGGTATCCCAGACACTGGCACATGACTACACTTGTTAACAGTTATCACTGGAAACTGAAAAATATGGTGCAAGTACCTCTTGGTAGGATTTATATCAGCATTTTGTGACAAAATCTTCATTTTCAAAGTTGTCGTCAACAAAAAACATATTATGGTGTATACCTAAGTAATATCTGTAGGGCATATTCATATTAATATGCATTTATATGGACTGTTTTGCCTTTTACAAAGTGGATACATGTCTAATACAGTAAATGAAGTAGATTAAGTAAATACAGTAGGTCAAAATTGAATATGAGGCCTATCATGTCTAATTTTCCCTGAAATTAGTGTGTAAACATTTGTTGCAAATGGCCCCTATTTTGTGACTTTCACCATCCATCTGACACATTTCTAATAATGTATCATGAATTCAGTCACCATATCTTTACTAAGCCTCCACTTATCATATCTAAAATGCAAAATTTTACAGTTTTAGATTTTTTTGTTTTTCAAAAATTTAAATTTAAGTTTAATATTTCATTAAAAATGAAGTAAAATCTAATGATTGATTTTTTTTCCTTTAAATATTTCAAAATCTTTCCAAGACAACACTGTGCAGATAGAACATATGTAGAAGAAAAAATAGCTGCTCATTGTATGAAGAAATTCCAAAATTTGATAAAGTTATTACATTTTGAAATTGGTGTCCCTCAAGTTTCCATTGCTAAAATTGGCCATGGCAAGGCACTGTGGTAGGTGTTTTAACACAGCCTCTGTATACTCTCAGTTTAAAGGTGACATACCGATACTTACTGAGCATTGCTTTAATATGTATATCATTGGAATGCATTAGTGTGGGGGCCAGTTTTTAGGGGAAACATTGGAGACTTGTCTGTGGTAATTCCGGCCCATGCAAAAGTAGTGCTTTTTGTGTAAAATGGGTGTACTCCGGCCTGGTTTAGAGGGTGTGTCTGTTTAAACCAATATGCTGGGAGAAAGAGCTGGACAACAGGGGTTGTCCTTTTCAGGGTATGTGTCCCCCATGCAGGCAAAGGTACATACAAAACTGCACGGGCCTGCTGATATTAATAAAAATGTTATAGCCACTAAGGCTATATAGAAACATATAGCGAAATTAATTGTGGTCTGAGGCCTGATATAGTTCACACATTACACCGGTTAAATGCTTGATTCTGATGAAAGTATTATAACCAGAGAGGTGAAATTACACTGACTGATTGTGCATACCACAAGGAATATGAAAACTAATTTATTTATTTTCTAAATATTTTATTAAATTAAAAAACTTTTTTTTGGAATTTATTAAAAATTAAAATTAAAATTTTCAACTTTTAAATTTCAATATCCTCCAAAATAGCATAAAATGACCTCTGATGTTACTACAGGTTGTTGCAATATTTTTTAACAGTTTTGAGCTAATAATTTGGTAAAAAAGAGCAAAAGTTGGATTTTGTTAGTCAATATTGAGATTTTAATTTTTTTTACATATTGAATTTTAATGAGTTTCTCAATTATTGCAATTGGACAGAAGATCCAAATATAATGAATATATCACTACTAAATGTAATTAAACACTTTAAATAAATAGTATACAGTTTTTAACAAGATTAAGTACTCTAATAATACATTTCACCTACATTTATGTAAATTACACACTTCAATCATTTTTCAAAAATGGTCTTTTATCCTTAGAAAATCTAATAGGCTAATATTCTATGCTGTCTGAATGTATTTATTGTGTTCAGTAATCAGATGCTGGTATACTTGTCAAGTTTATTGCAGAAAATGTGCCAAAAAGGTTAACATTTGGCTTGTAATACATATGGCAGAATAATCCATAATGCATATTCAGTGGTCATTACTACAAACATCCTTCCAATCAAGAAATACTACACTGAGGTATCCCAGACACTGGCACATGACTACACTTGTTAACAGTTATCACTGGAAACTGAAAAATATGGTGCAAGTACCTCTTGGTAGGATTTATATCAGCATTTTGTGACAAAATCTTCATTTTCAAAGTTGTCGTCAACAAAAAACATATTATGGTGTATACCTAAGTAATATCTGTAGGGCATATTCATATTAATATGCATTTATATGGACTGTTTTGCCTTTTACAAAGTGGATACATGTCTAATACAGTAAATGAAGTAGATTAAGTAAATACAGTAGGTCAAAATTGAATATGAGGCCTATCATGTCTAATTTTCCCTGAAATTAGTGTGTAAACATTTGTTGCAAATGGCCCCTATTTTGTGACTTTCACCATCCATCTGACACATTTCTAATAATGTATCATGAATTCAGTCACCATATCTTTACTAAGCCTCCACTTATCATATCTAAAATGCAAAATTTTACAGTTTTAGATTTTTTTGTTTTTCAAAAATTTAAATTTAAGTTTAATATTTCATTAAAAATGAAGTAAAATCTAATGATTGATTTTTTTTCCTTTAAATATTTCAAAATCTTTCCAAGACAACACTGTGCAGATAGAACATATGTAGAAGAAAAAATAGCTGCTCATTGTATGAAGAAATTCCAAAATTTGATAAAGTTATTACATTTTGAAATTGGTGTCCCTCAAGTTTCCATTGCTAAAATTGGCCATGGCAAGGCACTGTGGTAGGTGTTTTAACACAGCCTCTGTATACTCTCAGTTTAAAGGTGACATACCGATACTTACTGAGCATTGCTTTAATATGTATATCATTGGAATGCATTAGTGTGGGCCAGTTTTTAGGGGAAACATTGGAGACTTGTCTGTGGTAATTCCGGCCCATGCAAAAGTAGTGCTTTTTGTGTAAAATGGGTGTACTCCGGCCTGGTTTAGAGGGTGTGTCTGTTTAAACCAATATGCTGGGAGAAAGAGCTGGACAACAGGGGTTGTCCTTTTCAGGGTATGTGTCCCCCATGCAGGCAAAGGTACATACAAAACTGCACGGGCCTGCTGATATTAATAAAAATGTTATAGCCACTAAGGCTATATAGAAACATATAGCGAAATTAATTGTGGTCTGAGGCCTGATATAGTTCACACATTACACCGGTTAAATGCTTGATTCTGATGAAAGTATTATAACCAGAGAGGTGAAATTACACTGACTGATTGTGCATACCACAAGGAATATGAAAACTAATTTATTTATTTTCTAAATATTTTATTAAATTAAAAAACTTTTTTTTGGAATTTATTAAAAATTAAAATTAAAATTTTCAACTTTTAAATTTCAATATCCTCCAAAATAGCATAAAATGACCTCTGATGTTACTACAGGTTGTTGCAATATTTTTTAACAGTTTTGAGCTAATAATTTGGTAAAAAAGAGCAAAAGTTGGATTTTGTTAGTCAATATTGAGATTTTAATTTTTTTTACATATTGAATTTTAATGAGTTTCTCAATTATTGCAATTGGACAGAAGATCCAAATATAATGAATATATCACTACTAAATGTAATTAAACACTTTAAATAAATAGTATACAGTTTTTAACAAGATTAAGTACTCTAATAATACATTTCACCTACATTTATGTAAATTACACACTTCAATCATTTTTCAAAAATGGTCTTTTATCCTTAGAAAATCTAATAGGCTAATATTCTATGCTGTCTGAATGTATTTATTGTGTTCAGTAATCAGATGCTGGTATACTTGTCAAGTTTATTGCAGAAAATGTGCCAAAAAGGTTAACATTTGGCTTGTAATACATATGGCAGAATAATCCATAATGCATATTCAGTGGTCATTACTACAAACATCCTTCCAATCAAGAAATACTACACTGAGGTATCCCAGACACTGGCACATGACTACACTTGTTAACAGTTATCACTGGAAACTGAAAAATATGGTGCAAGTACCTCTTGGTAGGATTTATATCAGCATTTTGTGACAAAATCTTCATTTTCAAAGTTGTCGTCAACAAAAAACATATTATGGTGTATACCTAAGTAATATCTGTAGGGCATATTCATATTAATATGCATTTATATGGACTGTTTTGCCTTTTACAAAGTGGATACATGTCTAATACAGTAAATGAAGTAGATTAAGTAAATACAGTAGGTCAAAATTGAATATGAGGCCTATCATGTCTAATTTTCCCTGAAATTAGTGTGTAAACATTTGTTGCAAATGGCCCCTATTTTGTGACTTTCACCATCCATCTGACACATTTCTAATAATGTATCATGAATTCAGTCACCATATCTTTACTAAGCCTCCACTTATCATATCTAAAATGCAAAATTTTACAGTTTTAGATTTTTTTGTTTTTCAAAAATTTAAATTTAAGTTTAATATTTCATTAAAAATGAAGTAAAATCTAATGATTGATTTTTTTTCCTTTAAATATTTCAAAATCTTTCCAAGACAACACTGTGCAGATAGAACATATGTAGAAGAAAAAATAGCTGCTCATTGTATGAAGAAATTCCAAAATTTGATAAAGTTATTACATTTTGAAATTGGTGTCCCTCAAGTTTCCATTGCTAAAATTGGCCATGGCAAGGCACTGTGGTAGGTGTTTTAACACAGCCTCTGTATACTCTCAGTTTAAAGGTGACATACCGATACTTACTGAGCATTGCTTTAATATGTATATCATTGGAATGCATTAGTGTGGGCCAGTTTTTAGGGGAAACATTGGAGACTTGTCTGTGGTAATTCCGGCCCATGCAAAAGTAGTGCTTTTTGTGTAAAATGGGTGTACTCCGGCCTGGTTTAGAGGGTGTGTCTGTTTAAACCAATATGCTGGGAGAAAGAGCTGGACAACAGGGGTTGTCCTTTTCAGGGTATGTGTCCCCCATGCAGGCAAAGGTACATACAAAACTGCACGGGCCTGCTGATATTAATAAAAATGTTATAGCCACTAAGGCTATATAGAAACATATAGCGAAATTAATTGTGGTCTGAGGCCTGATATAGTTCACACATTACACCGGTTAAATGCTTGATTCTGATGAAAGTATTATAACCAGAGAGGTGAAATTACACTGACTGATTGTGCATACCACAAGGAATATGAAAACTAATTTATTTATTTTCTAAATATTTTATTAAATTAAAAAACTTTTTTTTGGAATTTATTAAAAATTAAAATTAAAATTTTCAACTTTTAAATTTCAATATCCTCCAAAATAGCATAAAATGACCTCTGATGTTACTACAGGTTGTTGCAATATTTTTTAACAGTTTTGAGCTAATAATTTGGTAAAAAAGAGCAAAAGTTGGATTTTGTTAGTCAATATTGAGATTTTAATTTTTTTTACATATTGAATTTTAATGAGTTTCTCAATTATTGCAATTGGACAGAAGATCCAAATATAATGAATATATCACTACTAAATGTAATTAAACACTTTAAATAAATAGTATACAGTTTTTAACAAGATTAAGTACTCTAATAATACATTTCACCTACATTTATGTAAATTACACACTTCAATCATTTTTCAAAAATGGTCTTTTATCCTTAGAAAATCTAATAGGCTAATATTCTATGCTGTCTGAATGTATTTATTGTGTTCAGTAATCAGATGCTGGTATACTTGTCAAGTTTATTGCAGAAAATGTGCCAAAAAGGTTAACATTTGGCTTGTAATACATATGGCAGAATAATCCATAATGCATATTCAGTGGTCATTACTACAAACATCCTT
This sequence comes from Gigantopelta aegis, assembly GCF_016097555.1. Lineage (NCBI taxonomy): Eukaryota > Metazoa > Mollusca > Gastropoda > Neomphalida > Peltospiridae > Gigantopelta > Gigantopelta aegis. The sequence goes on from NW_024535408.1 coordinate 14,341, forward strand.
CCAATCAAGAAATACTACACTGAGGTATCCCAGACACTGGCACATGACTACACTTGTTAACAGTTATCACTGGAAACTGAAAAATATGGTGCAAGTACCTCTTGGTAGGATTTATATCAGCATTTTGTGACAAAATCTTCATTTTCAAAGTTGTCGTCAACAAAAAACATATTATGGTGTATACCTAAGTAATATCTGTAGGGCATATTCATATTAATATGCATTTATATGGACTGTTTTGCCTTTTACAAAGTGGATACATGTCTAATACAGTAAATGAAGTAGATTAAGTAAATACAGTAGGTCAAAATTGAATATGAGGCCTATCATGTCTAATTTTCCCTGAAATTAGTGTGTAAACATTTGTTGCAAATGGCCCCTATTTTGTGACTTTCACCATCCATCTGACACATTTCTAATAATGTATCATGAATTCAGTCACCATATCTTTACTAAGCCTCCACTTATCATATCTAAAATGCAAAATTTTACAGTTTTAGATTTTTTTGTTTTTCAAAAATTTAAATTTAAGTTTAATATTTCATTAAAAATGAAGTAAAATCTAATGATTGATTTTTTTTCCTTTAAATATTTCAAAATCTTTCCAAGACAACACTGTGCAGATAGAACATATGTAGAAGAAAAAATAGCTGCTCATTGTATGAGAAATTCCAAAATTTGATAAAGTTATTACATTTTGAAATTGGTGTCCCTCAAGTTTCCATTGCTAAAATTGGCCATGGCAAGGCACTGTGGTAGGTGTTTTAACACAGCCTCTGTATACTCTCAGTTTAAAGGTGACATACCGATACTTACTGAGCATTGCTTTAATATGTATATCATTGGAATGCATTAGTGTGGGCCAGTTTTTAGGGGAAACATTGGAGACTTGTCTGTGGTAATTCCGGCCCATGCAAAAGTAGTGCTTTTTGTGTAAAATGGGTGTACTCCGGCCTGGTTTAGAGGGTGTGTCTGTTTAAACCAATATGCTGGGAGAAAGAGCTGGACAACAGGGGTTGTCCTTTTCAGGGTATGTGTCCCCCATGCAGGCAAAGGTACATACAAAACTGCACGGGCCTGCTGATATTAATAAAAATGTTATAGCCACTAAGGCTATATAGAAACATATAGCGAAATTAATTGTGGTCTGAGGCCTGATATAGTTCACACATTACACCGGTTAAATGCTTGATTCTGATGAAAGTATTATAACCAGAGAGGTGAAATTACACTGACTGATTGTGCATACCACAAGGAATATGAAAACTAATTTATTTATTTTCTAAATATTTTATTAAATTAAAAAACTTTTTTTTGGAATTTATTAAAAATTAAAATTAAAATTTTCAACTTTTAAATTTCAATATCCTCCAAAATAGCATAAAATGACCTCTGATGTTACTACAGGTTGTTGCAATATTTTTTAACAGTTTTGAGCTAATAATTTGGTAAAAAAGAGCAAAAGTTGGATTTTGTTAGTCAATATTGAGATTTTAATTTTTTTTACATATTGAATTTTAATGAGTTTCTCAATTATTGCAATTGGACAGAAGATCCAAATATAATGAATATATCACTACTAAATGTAATTAAACACTTTAAATAAATAGTATACAGTTTTTAACAAGATTAAGTACTCTAATAATACATTTCACCTACATTTATGTAAATTACACACTTCAATCATTTTTCAAAAATGGTCTTTTATCCTTAGAAAATCTAATAGGCTAATATTCTATGCTGTCTGAATGTATTTATTGTGTTCAGTAATCAGATGCTGGTATACTTGTCAAGTTTATTGCAGAAAATGTGCCAAAAAGGTTAACATTTGGCTTGTAATACATATGGCAGAATAATCCATAATGCATATTCAGTGGTCATTACTACAAACATCCTTCCAATCAAGAAATACTACACTGAGGTATCCCAGACACTGGCACATGACTACACTTGTTAACAGTTATCACTGGAAACTGAAAAATATGGTGCAAGTACCTCTTGGTAGGATTTATATCAGCATTTTGTGACAAAATCTTCATTTTCAAAGTTGTCGTCAACAAAAAACATATTATGGTGTATACCTAAGTAATATCTGTAGGGCATATTCATATTAATATGCATTTATATGGACTGTTTTGCCTTTTACAAAGTGGATACATGTCTAATACAGTAAATGAAGTAGATTAAGTAAATACAGTAGGTCAAAATTGAATATGAGGCCTATCATGTCTAATTTTCCCTGAAATTAGTGTGTAAACATTTGTTGCAAATGGCCCCTATTTTGTGACTTTCACCATCCATCTGACACATTTCTAATAATGTATCATGAATTCAGTCACCATATCTTTACTAAGCCTCCACTTATCATATCTAAAATGCAAAATTTTACAGTTTTAGATTTTTTTGTTTTTCAAAAATTTAAATTTAAGTTTAATATTTCATTAAAAATGAAGTAAAATCTAATGATTGATTTTTTTTCCTTTAAATATTTCAAAATCTTTCCAAGACAACACTGTGCAGATAGAACATATGTAGAAGAAAAAATAGCTGCTCATTGTATGAAGAAATTCCAAAATTTGATAAAGTTATTACATTTTGAAATTGGTGTCCCTCAAGTTTCCATTGCTAAAAAACACAGCCTCTGTATACTCTCAGTTTAAAGGTGACATACCGATACTTACTGAGCATTGCTTTAATATGTATATCATTGGAATGCATTAGTGTGGGCCAGTTTTTAGGGGAAACATTGGAGACTTGTCTGTGGTAATTCCGGCCCATGCAAAAGTAGTGCTTTTTGTGTAAAATGGGTGTACTCCGGCCTGGTTTAGAGGGTGTGTCTGTTTAAACCAATATGCTGGGAGAAAGAGCTGGACAACAGGGGTTGTCCTTTTCAGGGTATGTGTCCCCCATGCAGGCAAAGGTACATACAAAACTGCACGGGCCTGCTGATATTAATAAAAATGTTATAGCCACTAAGGCTATATAGAAACATATAGCGAAATTAATTGTGGTCTGAGGCCTGATATAGTTCACACATTACACCGGTTAAATGCTTGATTCTGATGAAAGTATTATAACCAGAGAGGTGAAATTACACTGACTGATTGTGCATACCACAACTAATTTATTTATTTTCTAAATATTTTATTAAATTAAAAAACTTTTTTTTGGAATTTATTAAAAATTAAAATTAAAATTTTCAACTTTTAAATTTCAATATCCTCCAAAATAGCATAAAATGACCTCTGATG
>NW_024535409.1:0-13364 GCF_016097555.1 Gigantopelta aegis
GTCTATTACAGGAAGTCATTCAAAATTTGATGATGATGCTGGAGCTACTGAGGTCAAATTCTTCCTGGACTGCGGGAGTTGACAGACTCTCCCACATGGGCTAGTGACAGATACTGAGAAACATGATGAACTATTTCGGTTTTATGGTCCAGCTTAATGTCTTTTAATAATGCATCTTTTAAGAAAAAGATTGGGATAGTATACAAAGTCTACACCAGAGTGGTAAAGCTAAGAATCCACACAAAGTAGGAAAATTTGGAATTGGATTCAACTCTGTCTATCACATTACTGGTAAGTACAGTTTTTCATGGAAATATAATTAGATTCATGACAGGAAGTTCCAGTAAAATTTATAGCTCATGAATATTATTTTGTTTGTATTCAGATCTTCCAGTAATTGTTAGTGAGGACTACTGTGGAGTTCCTAGAGCCACAAGAACATATATGGAAAAGTGAGTCTGGTAAAGCTATTACTTAAAAAGTCTATTAGCAAGTTTGTCCTGAAAACACTAGCTCCTTATAAAGGCATCTGCGGTTTTTCAGAATCCTTTCATGGGAAAACACTTTTAAGATTTCCACTTCGTAACCAACCATCAAAGCTTTCCGATGAGGTCTATACTATATCAAAGCTTCAAGTGTTACTAGAATCTCTTAAAGCTGAAGCAAAAATACACTTTACTTTTTCTTCGATCAGTTTGTTCCATTGAAGTAATAGAGATTTCTGTCTATAACACATTTAAGTCAGTGTTCAAAGTAAGTATTGATGCTGATACTTCTGTTCAACACATAACTCAACAACAAAAGTTACTCAGTGATGTACAATCCTCTTTTACAATTGATTCACTGAGTAGTGTGCGCAAGGGTTATTAAAAGTTGCGATCATTTATGCGTTGAAATTCATGATGATAGCAGCTATAATAAGCACGAATGGATAGTAGTTAATCAGGTTGGTAGTGAGGACACAGAAGTAATGCAATTAGCAGAGAAGCAGCATGTTTTGCCCTGGATAGAACAGCTTTTGAAGTCAGTACCACACCATGTTATGGTGGTCGTATATTTTGTGTCCTCCTTTACCCATTGAAGACAAAGCTCCATTTAGTGTTCACATTAATGGAACTTTTGCTGTGAGTAGTAATCGTCGATCTCTCAAATGGGAAAGCACAGGAAAGGAAAGATGATGAAGAAAGTACTTGGAATAACTTGTTAGAAAAAATGTTTGCCTTCTTGTTATGCACAGCTAATATCACTGTTAATACAAGTATGTCCCAATAATTATACTGCTATTTACAATTGTTGGCCGATATAGATCATGTTAAATGTACAACTTGGCAAAATATGTTAGAACCTTTTTATATGCTACTTCTCCAGAGCAATCAAGTTGTGTACACTCCAGTCGCTAGAGGACATTGGATTAGTATTAGTGAATCAATATTTGTAGGTGAGAATGAAGTGGTCCCAACCAGTCAAGGAGTGTATTTTAAATTGCCATGTTAATCTAGTAGAAAATAGACCAATAAGCAATGGATTGCTCTACAGCACTATTCCCACTCAAAATAAAAACATTTCTAACCCTTCTAAAGTGAGGACAGCACTTAAAAAACACCCTGGTTCTTATGAGTATATGACTAAGGAAGCTAAATTTAATGTTCTTGACTACTGCCTCAGTGACAACAAGTATAATGACCTTTCTGGTCTTAAACTACTTCCATTGCTCAATGGAGACTTTGTACAGTTTATACAAACCACTTATTATTCTATGGTACTACTACATATATATTTGTAGTAGTAGTACTCCACATACTCTTCTACCTGGTTTAGAACATATATAGTCAGTGTTATTCTGATAACCCAATTACTCATTTAAATTTAACAAGGTTGCAAATAGTGGCCAAACACAACTCAAAGTATTGGGTGTTTCTGAAGTAGCAAAACTTTTACCATCATGTAATCCTCAATCATGGCCTAATGAACAACTTGACATATTCTGGCAGTGGCTTCGAGATAAAGAATTACGCTTCTTCCATCAACAGCAGATAATACCAATAAAACACTCATCAGGTTCAACTATTGTGATGCCCTTAGCTAAACAAGGTGGAGTTGTACATTTCTCTTTATTCTTCAGCTTCTTCAATGTTAGTGGTAGCTTTAGAAAAGTGTGGTATTAAGCTAGCTAATGCTCAATGCTTTCCATATTTTGACTCATCGTCAACTGCCTCAATATCTATACCAGTTTAACCCAGATGATATACTAGATGCAATGCAAGGCTTTAGTTTAGGAAATGTAAAATTTTCTAACGAAGAAGCTAAAGCTTTACAAGTACTTCTATCATCTACCATATCGTCTACAGTAGCTAGAGTTAATACAGTCTGTACATTGCCTATATTTAATGTCATTCAAACACAGGAATTTATTACTCTGTCAACTCTATTAGGACACCATATTATGGAAGCAAAAGCTATTGCAGAGAGTGAGTCATTTGACTTGAGAAAAGACCTACTTTCCAACACTCCTTTGTCATTAGCAGATATGGCAATGAACTGAATCTATTAAAACAGCTTTGTAAGCACATTATGGTTTATGAATGAAGTAGAGTATCTTCTAGAGTTTTCCTTTAATCAAATTCAAAAAAGAGAGTTCAATATTAGTAATGTTGTCCCTTTTATGACAAACATACTTGATAGGTTTGATAGCATAAGAGGAAATATCCCAGCTTATTTTGCACAATTCAAAAAACGCCATATCAACTTTGTCATTCATACCAGTCTCTCATCTACAGTACTTCACGCTCCGTGTAAACTTTTTGATCCTCAAGATGCTATGTTTTAAGCAGTTGTTTAGTAATGAACCAGATATTTCCTGGACCAGATTTTTCTTCTTATTTCTATACTCTTCGACAGTGTGGATTAAAGTCTATTACCTCTATCACAGGGACAGATATAATACAGATTATAACTAGTATTCAGGTGTATTCGGGGAACTGGCATAGCTACATCTAATGATATAAGCATTTCTAGAATCAAAAGCAGTTTTTTGCTATCTCAACAAGTACCCAAATGTCCTCAACGAAAGTGTGGTTACTACTACATTTCCTCTAAGACATGGTACTTTACAGAACACTTTGGTACTTCAAGCTCAAAGTTATTGCTGGTTACCAATAGTTCCTAGTTATCCTCAAGACTATCCTACTTGCTTAATGTGGAAGGGTTTTCCTTTCATCAACGCTTAGCATCATTGAAAATATAATCCATTAGTAGTCATATCACAAGACATAAGCTCATCACAATTGCCAATGATAGCAGGCTCACAAATAAAATACTTTTTGTAGAGAATGTACCATTACAAATTGCTCAATTCCTTGGTAGTTCTTCTCTAGTTATTGTAGGTGCAGTTGTAGCACATTTTAAAGAGATAATCGAAAACAAGGATAAAATAGAGTCTGATGTATTAGATCAATTATCATACCAGACCTATAGTTACCTTCAAGATAATGTAGATTATTGATATGGAGACCTTTCATGATATAAAGAATTGGGTATGGATAGAGAGTGAATCCACATTTATCAGGCTCTAGTATGGTAGCTATTAAAAGTAATCCTACCTTCAGACAAAGTTTAGAGCCTTTTGTCTTCACTATACCAAACAGATTGCAAAATTTTGCGAACTTTTTTTCTAAATGTGGAATTCAACCACAGATTACTACAAAATCATATACTTTCTGTACTCAAATCTATTAAAGATAGACCAGATCAAATTAGTACAGAAGAAGCATGGTCATTAGTAAAGGCAATATTAGACTGGGTAGTAGATGATCAATCAAGAATTAATGTAGATGTATTAATACCAGTACAGAGTGATTCCCAATATCCACAGCTTCAACTTGTTAAGGAGGTTACCTATACAGATAACGAAATGCTTCTTAACATTGGGCTATGACTTCTAATGAAGAGTATATATTAGTTCATGATCGTGTAGCTCATCTTGCTCCCCCAGCTTGGTCTAAGTCCTCTCAGTGATCATCTTGATATCACAGAGATGTATTCGAAGATGCTGGTCAACATGAACCTCTTATCACTCGTCTTAGCAATATTTTGAAGGAATACAAAGATGGTCTGACCATTATTAAGGAAATGATACAAAATGCTGATGACGCTGAAGCCACAGAAGTCAACATTCTTTATGATGCTCGTCAACACACAACGAAAAAACTCTTGTTTAAGGGAATGGGTGATAGCCATGGTCCTGCTTTAATAGTTCATAATAATAGCACTTTTACAAATGAAGATTTTGAAAACATCACAAAATTAGCTGGTGCTACAAAAGCTAACAAACCATTAAAGATTGGTAAATTTGGTGTTGGTTTTGTTCAGTATATCACATCACTGATGTCCCTTTCATTTGTGAGTGAGAAGTGGCTTTATATATTTTGACCCTACTCTCCAGTATCTTAAAGGCATAGTTTTGTAACGAGAACAGACCAGGTAAGAAGGTGAAGTACCGATCAAAGTTTGTATCTCAGTCTCAACAACTAGTACCATATGAAGGCTTGTTTGGTTTCAAGGGTCTATGTATACAATGGTACTATGTTTCGGTTTCCTTTTAGAAGAAGTCCCAGTCAAATTAGTTCTACACTCTACAATGAGCACATGATATCACAACTCAGAGAAGACTTAACTGAGAATGGATCCAAGTTGTGTTACTGTTTTTACAACATGTAAAAAAATTACATTTAGCTCAATTGACAGAAATGGTTTTCAGCCAAACCTTCATGTATCAATTGAAATGAGTTCATTAAGTAATCCAAAAGAAATTAAATGTTTCACTATCGAGAAATTAAAGCAAAATGTCTTAGTAGAATATTGGTTGGTTTCAAACCAAAGGAAGAGCTTCTTACACAAGATCATGAAACTCAACCTTCTATAGCATCTGTTGCTTGCCAGCTTATTAAAGTTAATGAGTCCAATAGTTTTGAATGTAAACAGATAGAAGGGTCTGTATTTTGTTTTCTTCCATTAGCAGTACCTAGTACAGGACTACCTGTACATGTAAGTGCTAACTTTGCTGTTATGAGTAACAGAAGTGGTATCTGGACTGGTTCATCTAGAATAGCTACTGATTCAAGAGAATATTGGAACAAAAAGTTAATGGGAAACTACTATACCAAAGGCTTATTGTAGTTTATTGACTACTCTACAAGTTATGTGTATATCAGTCAACTCTTTAAGTATGAGATTTTATTTCTCTTTGGCCTTTGGACACTAGCTTACAAATCAAAACATCCATGGGAGAGTATGAACTCAGTCTTGTACAGGTGATATCAGAGATACACTCTGTCATTCTGTTTTCTATAAACAAGTGGTTAAAGATTAGTTGAATCCAAATTTATTTTTCTCCAGAATATTCAATGTACCAGCTGTTGATATACTTAGTTCTATTATGAAAGCTGTATGTATACTAGAACTTCCTGTATTTTCTCTACCATGCTCTTATTTTGATCAGCTTAATACTGAGGCATTGTTTCTCAACAAATTATAAAGCAAAATGAATTTGTAGAACATTTTTTACAAAATTTTACTATTTTCAAAGCAATGTGAGTGTTCGCAATGAAATTCTATCCTTTATACTAACAACATTAGCAATTGACATGACAACTAACTCAGTGCTAACAAAATACCTTCAAGAGCATCCATGTATTCCATGTTTCCAAATGGTGTCAAGTAAAATTAGCTAGTGAGCTTGTTGACCCATATATTTTTGAAGACTTGTTTCATCCTAATGATGAAATGTTTCCATTTCAAGATTTTTATAAAAACAGCTTAATTTGTCAAGCTATTAAATCACTTGGATTATTATCTTTGAAGTCAAACTTACATTGGAATATTATTATTGATTGTGCCAAAACAGTAAATAAGCTGTTTCTCCAGGACAAGGTTTAAAGCTCTTAAAAGAATTAAGCTATTTTTGTTCAATTATAAATGAAAAAGGTCACTTTTCCAGCAAACATTTTCCCAGAAATTGGTCCACTCAAATGCATACCATTCTTCCAATACTCTCAAAGCCTAAGGGATATAACTTGCTTTGGAAAGGAGAAGGATATGATTATTAAGTCCATCTCAAGTGATCTCAATGGATATGTCAAGGCTGGTCTGATTGTAGGTTCACAGAAAGCAATTGTTAATACTAATTATGTTGACCAGGGAGGATGTGGTAACATTCCACATAATGTTCTTACATTATTGGGTATTCCAACCAGACCATCAGTGGATGATGTTCTATTACATTTTCAGTGTCTTGTTAATCAATTTGACCTGAGCAACCAGAAAATGCTTGAAATGACATCTCAGATTGTCGTCAAGTGTATGGGTTTTTAGATGATGAATCTACAGTCAACATCAAACCAATGACACTATACATCAGACTATACCAACTTACACCCAAGTTGAAGAAGAAACATTACAAGCCATATCAAAACAAGCCCTTCATTTGGACTGGCAACTATGGGTTTGCTTTCCCTACAAATGTAGCTAAAAATTGGAGAAAGAAAGATTGACCATACCTGTACAAGCTTCCAGATATGCTATCAGATCGAGAGCATTTGGTAAATGCATTGCAGATTAAAGATGACTTTACAGTGCTAAAATTGTTACAGACATTTCAATGTCTCTTTAAGACATTTGAAACAGCAAAACTTCCTTCAGACTATCATAAACTTGTAGATTGTATAATATCAGATTTAAATTTATGTGACTTGCAAGTTGATGAAGTGATTTTGGAAACAGAACCTGTTATTCTTGTAGATGAAGGTTATACACTTAGACCTGCCAAACAATTATCATTCAATGATGCACCATGGCTTCCGCCAGCTGTTCAAGATTGTAATTATGTCCACCCTAATTTATCAAAACAGAGAAAGAGCTCTTATTTTTGGTGTAGTACCTACAAGTAACAATTCTTAGATAATTCCTCTGACTGAGTTTGCAGCATTTTTCATGCTCAGAGTTTGGCAAAGAGAAGACCTTACTCAAAGAATTAAGAATATTCTACAAGATTATCCACTAGATGGTCACTTTTCTTAAAGAGCTATTACAAAATGCTGATGATGCCAAGGCTACAAAAATGTGTGTCATACTTGACAAGAGAACACATGGGAAGATCGATTACTTTCTCCGAAGTGGGCAGAACTTCAAGGTCCTGCCTTATTGGTCTGGAATGATAAAGACTTCACTGATGAAGATCTAGAAGGCATACAAAAACTAGGCCTTGGTTCAAAAGGAAACAATATTGAAAGTATTTGACAGTTTGGTATTGGTTTTAATGTGGTATATCATATAACAGATTGTCCTAGTTTTATTACACGAGGTAATATCCTTTGTGTCTTTGATCCTATTGTTGCTATGTTCCTGGAGCTAATTTAAAATGTCCTGGAAGAAGATATGATATTCATAGTAACTTCTGGAATAGTATGTCTGATCTTCAAAGTGCATATTTGCAGGATTCCCTTCCTAAACAATTATTATGTCTTAAGAAAGGCTCTCTCTTTCGATTTCCATTGAGGTCCACAATTGAGCAGATTAAGGCCTCTGAGCTTATAGATGAGAAGAATTCATTGAACCACCCACTCCTGAAGTAATGGAGAAAAACATTATGAATTGGGTGTGTCAAATTAAAGATGCCCTCCTCTTTTTGAATCATTTAACTCAGTTTTGAGTTCTATACAATTGATGCTACTTCTTGTTGAATTCCAATGTAAGGCTAGCTATAAGTATATCTAGATGACTCAGCTCTTCATGCTCGCAGGAGTCTTTGTGATGTCTTTAGTAACTTTAAGAAGTCAAAACAACCTCAAGTTGTTACATATCCTTTAACTATTTAAAACTGAAAACCAGTGAAGAGAAATGGCTGTTACAGCAAGGTGTTGGAGACCTCCAAAATCATTCTCAAAATTGGACATATATTGAATCAAACCCTTCCTAAGCATGGCATAGCAGCAACATTTCACCATCGTGAGCACTTTAATGGCAAACTGTTTTTGTTTTCTTCCTCTCACAATCCAAACTCGTCTTCCTGTCCACATTAATGGTCAGTTTGCTCTCAGTAGCAATCGTCGCTCTCTCTGGAGTAGTGACAGTGGTGATGATAGTCGAAACAACTGGAATTCTTTTCTCATTCAGGCTATTGCTTCATCTTATGTCCATTTTCTGACACAAGCTAGAGAATACTACTTAGATCCAGAAGGTTATAAATCACTGATGATCTATATGCTGCAGTTAATTGTTACTACAATCTCTATCCAATTTATCTTGAAAGAAGTAAACCACCAGAGAGAGATCAAACCCAGCTATGGCATATAGGTCTCAAGGTCTAACATATGACATGAAAGCATTCTCAAAGAGATTAGTCACGAACAAACCAGTCCAAGCAGAATCTACTAATGAAGATTGGAAAGGATTGTGTAGCTCAGTTTTTAAAAAAGTTATGGTCTGCCAATGCTGCTGTACTGGCATCTGAAATATTTCCCAAACTCATCATCAGAGGCTTTGTACTCTGTTAAATGGCATTTACTCTACAATGATGATAATCCCATCAAACAAGCATATTTCCAAACAAAGATAGAGAAAGGATTAAGGCAAGTCTTGAGAAATATAGGCATGATACTGACTTGTGCTCCACATATAATCTATAAACACACTGGAACATCTAGAAATTAACCCACCCATAGTGAGCCCTGAGTCTGTTTATAACTACTACACTGAATTTCATTGTGATATCATCACTACTTACTCCTGTCCAATAGAACAGACTCCATTTATCTCAATAGAAAACTTTTGTCATTTTCTTGAATATCTGTTGACCTTTTCTATTGAAGGCTCAGTAGTGCAGCAAAGATTTCCACATTCACCTTTTGAGTATCCACTACTTCTAAGCAGCTGATGGTAAATTGAGATTATTGAACAGCACCAAAAAGTTCTGTGCAGCAAGTTTTCCCATCTTTTTCCAAAGTCAGCTTCATTGTTTCTACATCAAAGCATATTAGCTAAATATCCTAATCTATGCAGTTCTTACTTCCTTTCAGCATTTGATGTGACATTTAGTTTCATTGATAATATGATGAGAGAAAAATTATAATCCTCTCCTTCAGAATTCTGAGGTGGTTAATTACAAGTCTGTTCTCAGTGACAAAACATTAAAAAATTGTGGATATGTATTACAGACGATCAAATCTTCAAACACCATCAAGCTCAACTTATAAAGTCCTTGGGCATTAATACCAAGTTGCAGTCAGACTCTCTACAGTGCAAGTTCTCCAATTCTTCCTCTTGTAACTCCATCATATGTCAATGAAGTTCATTTTAAAATATTTTTGAAAACCTTACTTCTCTAGGTATTCCTGTCTTGAACACAGAAATAAACAAAGAGATAGAAAAGCATTGCCTTCAGTTAACAAATCATGATCAGGGTTCTTGCTATGCTTTTTTTATACATACCAAGAAAAGATACTAGACAATTTAAATGATCCAAATACAAATTCAATTTTATTTAGTTATTTCAGCTGGATTAACTACAGACATGATAGTCCAGTCTTTTTTACATCACATCATTGCCTATATTTGATACAATTAATGGACATTTGACTAGCATTTATGGTAAGAACATCTATCTGTGGCCAGATGAATTTTGTAAAGCCGGCTATGAAGTGGGCTTCAATAGATAGTATTGTCTTTCTCCATCGCTTGGGTCCATGGAAGACACTCTGTAGTGATATCTCAAGCCTTGGAGGTGAAGAACTAGACAATAAAGACATTTATGCTGACTTCATCTTTCCAAAATTTCACTTATTTGTGCCAAAAGAAGGGAAGATCATTTGAGATACATCAAAGACAACATGTATCGAGACCTTATGTATGATCATCAATATAGCAACCCAAAAAGAGGAATGCTGCAGTATATTTTTGTCTAGATTACAGGCTTTTAAATTGTTTAAAATCAAAAATGGAAACCTTTTTCCGATAAAAAATTTTCGGATCATACACTTCTCATTTTCACAACATTTCCTGCTTATTTTGAATTTGTTCCAGATGAATATAAGAACCACGAGTGGTTAGAATTTCTACAAGGGCTTGGACTCAGAGTTATCATTAAAATGTGATGAATTTAAAACATTCTGTCAACTTGTGTCAAAAGGCCAACACTTTGATCTTCGAAAAGCATCCAGAGTATTAATAGACTACTTATTTTCAGAATCAGTAAATGACTGGAGTGACAATGATCTAACTGAAATTGGCAACATCAGTTCGTACAAGTAGATCCTTTAGTTAGCTTAAGATGGATCAAAGCTCCTTATGCACCATCTTCTCATTTTCCACAACAAAAAGGTTGGTCTGACAAAATTAAATGAAGCTGTTATATATGACAGTTCACCTTTAGTATGGACAATTAAACCTGTAGTGTCTTTTACCAAATATGAAATTATCTTGGCAAGCCAGAGTATAATACTTTTCTTCAAAAACTTGGAGTGACAATCATTCCTGAAGTTAATGATGTCCACACAAATCTTCTCCATGTTTCTGAAACAGGTTTAGCAAACTCAAAACTTTTTGACACATATGACCCAAAGTACATTCAAGGTCCTAATAATCAAGAAAGGCTCACAATTACTGAGGTAATTGTTATGACCTTGCAACATCTATTTAAAGAAAATGCCAGTGACCTTCTACAGAACCTCCAGACAATACCTTGTATTCCTGTCCATGCTCATAATTCTACTACTGAATACGATATAAAACAGCCAGTTCTTGTAAAGCCTATACAAGTCGTTAGACACCTCCAACAAGAAGACAAACTCTGTTTTCCATATATTCATAGTCTACCAACCTGCTTGAATGTTGTCAATGAGGCATTGGATGTTATTGGTATATCACAAGCCATCAGCATTATGAACTTGCAACATCTACGGAAAACTTATATGAAAAGTTCAAGGTGCAGAACTTGATCCAAATAATAGATTTCAAGTAAGAAAAGGCTGTCATGAAGCTACATGAGCTTTTAAAAAGGATCCTAAGTATCAAGTAATTAAACCTCTTTACTTGCCAGCATTACCAGCAACCAGAAGTAGCCAATATTACTTGGTAAAATCTAGTAACCTTGTCTTTATTGACTCAAATCGTTATAAAAATCAAGACTTCATTTTTTCTGATACACCTTATTCATTATTTCAATTACCATCTGATACTAAACCATCTGTTGTCTCTTCCATGTCAATACCTACATTGAATGTCTTGAGATCTCCAGACAACATGAATATCTGTCTGCAGCTACCAAAGGAAGTACGACCCAAGGACTTTCCCTTTGTTGTGCTGAAAAGTATACTTATTCGTAGTGAATCTGAAGACAATAGCCCACTCTTACTTCATTTTCAGAAATTAAAAGGTCTTATCTCTTCTTTGAATGAATTGTTGCCAAAAATACTCTCTTCTATTATAGAAGTGTTATGATGAATGTTGATGATGATGATGCAATTGTAAACAATTCAGTTCAACCTTAATCGATATAGTTTCAATCTTTACCTATAGTTGTCATTGAAGATCTAAGATCAGAAGTTTGGTTAATGTCTAAATATGTATTGGGACTATTAAGGTTCAGTTTTCTCTTCAAAAGAAAATGATGATTTATCTTCTTTTTGTGGATGCCAAAGGAACGTCCAAGTTTACACATTACGAAAAGAGTTAGCAAGCATTCTCTGTATTTGAAGTGGCTCTCATTCACATGGTGGATTTAAACAAATTATTTAAAAAAAAAAGGGTGGGGCTGAAAATGGACCATTTTGTGAATGCCTTGAAATTCAAATGCCCTAATGGACTTGATCCAAATACTTGAGAAATATAATGTAGTAAGCTCAAGACATTGAAAATCATCACTGTCACCAGTGACAGCATTGCTTCTCTTGTAAAGGAAATTCCAAATGATATCACCTTCTTCTTAGACAGAGATATTTACCATATATTTCGCCTGAAGAATGGGTAGATACAGATCAAAGAGGGCTACTTCATCTATGCTATTGGTTCTTCATCCTTTATTAGATGGGAATGATAAATCTGTTAGCAAAGAAATATAAGATAATTATAAATGAAAGTGAGGATGGACTACGAGAATTATCCACCCTAGACCTTAACCAAGTTACAAGTTAATGCCTATTATTCCTGAGCAACAGTGTGAAAATCAAGAACTAGTACTAGCAGACCCAGGTTGGTCTACAGCTTCAAGTGAGACAGATCACAGACTCTCAGAAGTTGTTGCGGAAATTAAGAGAACAATGTGTAGAAGAACTGAAAAGCATTGTGTGAGCCGGGGACCTCAAGATGAAATTGAAAAGAGAAAGGCAATCAAACGTTTGTATCTCAAGTATCATCCAGAAAAAGCTAATCCTAATGAACGTTTACTTATGAAGAGTTATTTAAGTTCTTGAAAAGACAAAATGAGGACATGTCGTCTTGTGGTGGGTGGGGGGGTTGTGTGGGGGTTTTGACCAGTGAAGAAGGGACTGCTTCTAGAGGATCCTGACCTGGTTGAAGAAAAATCACTATTTACACCTCATCCATCTCGCTGGACAAGGGAAAGAGGCTATAACGACGTTGGATTAATATGTAGTAAAACATCGTCTACATGGAGGGGGGGGATATTCAAAGGAAGGGAGTACTGGAGCATTAATCATAACGGAACAGAGGAAAAGCATGAGAGAAAACCAATTTGAAATGGGAAATGGTATTTAACTTACAGCCAAAAACTGATAACGTGGAAGCAAAAGATGGCTAAAACAAGCTGAATCTGACCACTAAGGGCTATGATTTATCTTAAAGAAAGCCCTTCGGCCTTTACCGAGTTGTCAAGGTTTTTTGTTTCTAGCTCATGAAGCCTCAGAGAAAGCACTAAAGGCAGGAATGTATGCATGTGGTTGGTTGGTCTATAATCCTAGTAGTTAAAAAACCCATAATCTTGTCTGCCATGCTTATGCAATTTCTTCTGAAAAAGGAGGAGACTGGATGATGGACTTCCTAGACTTAGTTACTCAATGGAGCGTTATTACCTAGACTCCCAGGTTTCCACAAAATAATAACATACTCTTCCTAATGCTGCCAGGGGATATTTACACACAAGCCAAGCTAAAGACATGGCTGATAATGCTGAAGAAGTAGTTAAAACTATTTTAAGGGGGGGGGGGGGGAGGTGTGTGTTGATTGATAATCTTTTTTATTATTATAATTATATACTAGGTAAATTATTAGGAAAGTATAATTATAGGTTTTTGCTACGTTATAGTAAATATTATTTTTGACAGTTATTTTCATGTATGTATTCCTTCTTTATATGA
>NW_024535410.1:0-10825 GCF_016097555.1 Gigantopelta aegis
ATCATGAGCCTAACAACCATCTGTAACTACTTCAGAAACAGATGCCACAAATACAGTGATCATGAGCCCTAACAACCATCTGTAACTACTTCAGAAACAGATGCCACAAATACAGTGATCATGAGCCCTAACAACCATCTGTAACTACTTCAGAAACAGATGCCACAAATACAGTGATCATGAGTCCGAACCACCATCCGTAACTACTTCAGAAACAGATGCCATAAATACAGTGATCATGAGCCTAACAACCATCTGTAACTACTTCAGAAACAGATGTCACAAATACAGTGATCATGAGCCCTAACAACCATCTGTAACTACTTCAGAAACAGATGCCACAATTACAGTGATCATGAGCCCTAACAACTATCTGTAACTACTTCAGAAACAGATGCCACAAATACAGTGATCATGAGCCCTAACAACAATCAGTAACTACTTCAGAAACAGATGTCACAAATACAGTGATCATGAGCCTAACAACAATCAGTAACTACTTCAGAAACAGATGCCACAAATATAGTGATCATGAGCCCTAACAACCATCTGTAACTACTTCAGAAACAGATGCCACAAATACAGTGATCATGAGCCCGAACAACCATCTGTAACTACTTCAGAAACAGATGCCACAAATACAGTGATCATGAGCCTAACAACCATCTGTAACTACTTCAGAAACAGATGCCACAAATACAGTGATCATGAGCCCTAACAACCATCTGTAACTACTTCAGAAACAGATGCCACAAATACAGTGATCATGAGCCCTAACAACCATCTGTAACTACTTCAGAAAGAGATGCCACAAATACAGTGATCATGAGCCCGAACAACCATCTGTAACTACTTCAGAAACAGATGCCACAAATACAGTGATCATGAGCGTAACAACCATCTGTAACTACTTCAGAAACAGATGCCACAAATACAGTGATCATGAGCCCTAACAACCATCTGTAACTACTTCAGAAACAGATGCCACAAATACAGTGATCATGAGCCTGAACAACAATCAGTAACTACTTCAGAAACAGATGTCACAAATATAGTGATCATGAGCCTGAACAACCATCTGTAACTACTTCAGAAACAGATGCCACAAATACAGTGATCATGAGCGTAACAGCCATCTGTAACTACTTCAGAAACAGATGTTACAAATACAGTGATCATGAGCCCGAACAACCATCTGTAACTACTCCAGAAACAGATGCCACAAATACAGTGATCATGAGCCCTAACAACAATCAGTAACTACTTCAGAAACAGATGCCACAAATATAGTGATCATGAGCCTAACAACCATCTGTAACTACTCCAGAAACAGATGCCACAAATACAGTGATCATGAGCCCTAACAACCATCTGTAACTACTTCAGAAACAGATGTCACAAATACAGTGATCATGAGCCTGAACAACAATCAGTAACTACTCCAGAAACAGATGTCACAAATACAGTGATCATGAGCCTAACAACAATCAGTAACTACTTCAGAAACAGATGCCACAAATACAGTGATCATGAGTCTAACAACAATCAGTAACTACTTCAGAAATAGATGCCACAAATACAGTGATCATGAGCCTAACAACCATCTGTAACTACTTCAGAAATAGATGCCACAAATACAGTGATCATGAGCCCTAACAACCATCTGTAACTACTCCAGAAACAGATGCCACAAATACAGTGATCATGAGACCTAACAACCATCTGTAACTACTTCAGAAACAGATGCCACAAATACAGTGATCATGAGCCCTAACAACCATCTGTAACTACTTTAGAAACAGATGCCACAAATACAGTGATCATGAGCCCTAACAACCATCTGTAACTACTTCAGAAACAGATGTCACAAATACAGTGATCATGAGCCTAACAACCATCTGTAACTACTTCAGAAACAGATGCCACAAATACAGTGATCATGAGCCCTAACAACCATCTGTAACTACTTCAGAAACAGATGTCACAAATACAGTGATCATGAGCCTAACAACCATCTGTAACTACTTCAGAAACAGATGCCACAAATACAGTGATCATGAGCCCTAACAACCATCTGTAACTACTTTAGAAACAGATGCCACAAATACAGTGATCATGAGCCCTAACAACCATCTGTAACTACTTCAGAAACAGATGTCACAAATACAGTGATCATGAGCCTAACAACCATCTGCAACTACTTCAGAAACAGATGTCACAAATACAGTGATCATGAGCCTAACAACCATCTGTAACTACTTCAGAAACAGATGTCACAAATATAGTGATCATGTCACGAAATAACAAATCACATTTTACAAATTGACAGGAAAAAAATCCAAAAACAAAGGGATACTTGTTTGTTGCAATTCGTGCTGATTTTGATGAGAAAACCCCCACTGAATGTGACCTATTTAATATGGCGTGGCTAATCACAACCACCAACATCAGTTCCATCCAGGGAAAGACAATACAATATTGTAGTTGCTATGCGAGTAGTATGCATAAATCCAATCAATGATCATGGCCTACAAGTTTCAAATCCTAGGTAGACATGATTGTGAATTACTTTAAAGGAGGGGACAATTAAGGCATTTGGCCTGGTATGCATATTCAACGATATATAATGCACATTATTGCTTAATATCAACAAGTATAATCGTATAGTTAATTAATAAAACGGTTAAATGTGACGGCTATTATATATAACGGGCGCAGCCATTTTGTACCATCCCAGTGAATACGCCCTCTGGCGAGCTGGTGGTTACGTAATACCTAACGTGTCACGTCACGAATTAGTCTTCGAAGTGAAGAAACAAAACATACCTGATTATTGCGGATGCATCGCAATGTTCTCTAATAATATCCATCCCAGTAAGCCAGCAACAATTATATATTATATTTCAATACAAAATAAACCACCATTGTCAAAGTGTTGAAATAACTGCATTATGTTTTGTACATAAATTAATCCATATACTGAAATAATAATCGGAGTGTTTTCTTGGTTAATTGGTCTTTTCTTTCCGTGGCCTGTACCTGTGGTTCCTGATTGGCAGGTGTATATTTAGACGGTCCCCAGTCACTGTGTCTAGACACCCTAAAAAGACGTGCCTCTTTTATTAAGATCACAGGGTATTGTGTGATAACCGCACGGATATCCCTCAAATCGTAATAGACTTATCACCCTTCCTGCTTTATTACTGTAAGTAATTCTGTAAAACCTTTGATTAAGTAGACTTTCCCATCTAAAATCAAAACTGACCAATTACGTTGTCCCAAAGAAAAGAAAAGTATCACTTGGGTATCATGAGTGATAGTTTTTTCTCGAACGTACCCTACCACTAGGCCTAACAATATGCATTTTTCTTTGGATTTAAAAAAAATAAAAAAATAATATAACTCCATTTCGTTATATTGATGCAAATTGAAATATATTTAGTTAAGTAATTTATTATACTATCAAGTCATTTATGTTGTTTTACAAGTCAGGTTGATGAAAGCGAAGCACCGTGTCGTAAATTAGATCGTTTGTTTACACTGTAATGGACGGAGCTGACGTCACTTCGCCCCAAGCTATACCACCGGTCGTCACAAAAACGAAACAAAATGGCTGCCCCCAGTTAGCATGAATAATCATTGTTTTTTATTAACTCTAAAATTACGCGTTTTTCATTTGTTAAAGTGTCAGTATGTGTTGGTGGTCTGGGTATGCATATTTCCAACACATAAGGCTCATGTTCGAGTTGACTCTACCTTTAAGTTACTGCCAAATACTACTCTTCATCTCATTTTTGATGGTTACAAAGGGCACATTTTCTTTCTTCTCGTGGTCTATTTTCTAACCTGCTCTTTTCATTAGGGAGTTGATGGTTACCTATCTCAATTTTGTAATAGGTATTGATAGTCGCTTAGGTAACACGATTAGGTAATTTCCTAAATTAATATTACATTTAATAATACGATAAAAGAGAGATTTGGGGGAATTTGATACTAAAGCGTGCCAATTTTGAACAGATTGATCAGATATTATTTGTTTGATAATCGATTGAAGCCAGTTTATATTAGGAACAGATTGAGATAACCATAAATAGTTAAGTCCCAAATCCTCTAAGGAGGTTTAAATTTATTTTAGCCATTCATAATCATGGCTTATCGAGTCAGATAAAAGTAAAGTATACATAAATACTGAAATTTTATGTTCTTTATCAGATACAAGTTTAGCCCAATACATTATAATTCGCTGTCTTATTATACCTGGAATAGGTTGTCTACCAAGTTCTCCATATAACATATAATGGGGTGTACTTCTTTTAACATTCAATGTATTTTTTAGAAAGTCCGTCTGGGCCTTTTTTATCATATCTAATTCACTAAAACCCCATATTTCTGAACCATATTCAGAAGTATTGTTTGATCAAAAAGCAACAACTGCCAATCGAAAGGTAAATTCAAATTTCTTATTCTGACCTTAAGTAAATATGTTGCTTTTTTGCCTGGTTCATTATGGCCGTTTAGCAGAAAGAATTAAAAAACAAACAATACCTAAATATTTATACTAGTTGACTATCTCCACATTATTATTATTATTATTATTTATTATTATTATTATTAATTGTTTTAAAGTTTACATTACATCTTTTAGATCCAAATACTACAGTTTTTGTTTTGTCAACATTCAGTTTCAATTTCCATAATTTACAATACTTATCAAAATAATCTAAGTTTTTCTGTAAATCATCAACATTATCTGCAAATAGTAAGGTGTCATCAGCAGAAAGGAGGACAATTATAGTTTTACTTATTGCACAGTACGTGTTCTGTGTTCTGTGTTTCGAGACGGTAATGCGATTATAGAGATAGCTCCCTGCTAATCTAATACTCATATGTCACAGTTACGGCATGTTCGGTGACAGCTGGTGGAATTAGGAGTCTCCATGTCATGAAAGTTCTAATCCAAACTGTGTTATGTAACCATACGAAAGATCATCTACATTAATTCTACGTCACGTGACACGCCCTTTCTTCCATACCCAGGTCCGTACGAACCAGGGAAGTGGGTGGGGTGGGTGGGTGTAGCAGAGCCGCTCCCACCTCCACTCGACGACAAAACATTACGTTTTTGGTCTTTCTCTATACGACTTGTCCCCACCCACCACTTCTGTGCTTATACCCAATTAAGGTTCAAACACGCTGTCCCGGGCACACACCTGAGCTATCTGGTTAAGTTAGTGGTTAGCATACACGGTGGAATCACGTGTCCAACCCGTGAATACCTTGTTACGTGATGCAGAGCTTAAGCTGCCGTTCGCAAAATCTGCTATTGTGCTAATTAAAGATAATTGGGTAAACAGACTTAACTGATAAATCGACAAAAACGTCTGTCAAATATTAAAGGCCTTATGTTTGCTGTCTATTTAGTTGATTACACGTTTTTTGTTTTACAAACTTTACTAAATTGCTAATAATGCGTGGCTTTTTAAAACAGTTTTTCTGTATGTGTTTTGTAAACAAAATTTGCGATCTAAAGAGTGTGGCGGGCATTCCCTCCCCTTTTACCGATCTCCGACGTGCCCCTATAATCTGTGGTTCATGGATGAATATAATTACATGTTATTTATTTCCTTCAAGAGGGAATACGCATTATGTTGTGAAAATTTCCACAATACATCCAGTAACCGCCCCTCTGTTGGAAGATAAACATCGTAATCAGTATACAACACACAACACTGACATTTTCACAATACATGTTTATTATATTGGTTTCAGATTCCACCTTGAAATATTTATAACTACATATCTAGCCATCGAACGTTTTACAGGTAATTGAATCAATATGCTGATTGCTCTCATGTATTCAATAGCAGCTGTAAAATATTAGAGAGGACACGATGTGGTTCTTATGATATCGCACGGCGATATCCCACATCACTGTGATATAGAGTGGAGACTGACTTAAAGACATCTGATAGGTTTCATTGTGGAGACGACTTGGACATCGGACAGTCTAAATTATAAAATGATCTTATTGGGAAATCCATAACTGAACAAGAAAATGAAGAAATTATTAAAACTACTTTAAAATACATAACTGCTATTAAACGTTTTTGCTAAAGTTAACACACTAATTTTAAGCTAGAAATTCACCAATTAAATGTAAACGTTCTGCAGTGTTCTACTCACTATACCCCCACCCTTTTCTTTACCCTTCTCTTTTTTCAAGTCTACTTTGTAAGTCTGTGGTGTTTAAACATGTATCCGCATGTAAAACGTAGGGAGAGGTCTTAATATAGGCTAAGCCTGTTGACCAATTCCAATATGTTTTTGTCAAATAAATATTGTTTAAACCAACAGTCGAGTCAAATTTACACCACATATAGCATACAGATTACTACCGATGACGCAAACGTTAACTGTACAAGCGCAAACGGCGTAAATAAAAGTTGAAAATATATTTACGTATGTTATTTTTTAAACTTTTTTTTTTAGGATATTTTCACAATGCTAAAAATGTAACTTTATAACAATACAGTTTATATATTTATTTTTATATATACATTGATTAGAATGAGTTAATTGGTAATATGACGTCTGCCGTGGTTAGGCACTAATTAAATATGTTACGACCAATCAAAGACACACTGTACTTTAATTGTTGTCCCGGGTATTGCAGGCGTCTGAACGAGTACACCATGACAACTGTGTGTGTGTGTGTGTATCACTGCAACCTGAATTCCGCGGCAAACATTTTAAAATTCCGCGGTAAAATTTGACATATTCTGCGGAAAAATTTGATGAATTCTGCAGCAAATTCTGCAACATAAAAAACTGAAAAATAACACTTAAAATTAAAACTAGATGTTTAAAATGTTACAGATTTATTTAAAAATCGTGAAAAAGCAGACGATTTATGTTTTAAGCAGACGGGTGCTTCCGGAAGATTGAATAATTAAAACTTGAAATGGAAACGATATGGAAAAAAACCCTCCTGTTTTTACGCTTACGGATTCTTGTTAAATGTGTTTTGTGATTAATAAATACTTAAATATTGTTGCTTAACATCACGATTCCAACAATCGATACTTATATGTTAATATAATTATTTTATATTAAATAGAATGGAATTGCTGAATCCTATTTCGTATTTGTGGAATCTGTCAAAATGTAATTACAACCCGTCTTCGTCGGTTTCCGTAACCTACGCACCGAGCAACGATCGGAACATCTCGCCACAATCCATTGCGCTCTATCTTGCGAGAATTTCCGATTCAATGACAGAAACTAAAGGCTGGTTCCAAACGCAGGATAGGCAGACTAGTAACTGTGAGGCGGTTACAAGTCTAGCCTGTAATAACTTAAAAAAACAAAAACAAATGATTTATGTTTCTATTAATTACTGCATGGAAAGTAAACACTATTAAAATTCCATGTTTAATGTTACAATTCAGAAACATCGAACATTTTGCGGTGTATAAGACAAATTCCACGGCCTAAAATTATGAATTCTGCACGTGTTCTGCACGAAAAGTGATTTTCGGCGGACGAACAACTATTCTGCACGATGGTGCAAATTCTGCAAATTTTTCCGCGTCCGCGGAATCGCGGAATTCAGGAGGGACTGATATATATATATATATATATATATATATATATATATATATATATATATATATATATATATATATATACGTATATATGTATATATATATTACATGGATACGTGTTTAGTATGTGTGTTACAGATTAGGATAATTTACTCATGAAAGACAGAGCCAAGGGGAGACTCAAGGAGGAGAGCTCTGCTGTTGGTACCCTTGAAGATCTCAGTCGCGATGTCAAATCTGTTGGGAAACCTGTGTGTCATTCGACCAAGAGCTGAGATATATATTATCTGTATAACCATGTTGTTATCTTGTTAAACGTGTTTCATGTTGGGCAGGAAATTAAGAACCTAAATCAATGTGCTCTAGTGGTGTCATTAAACGAAACAAACTTCTTTTTCTTGTTTCGTTTAACATTCCGGTAAATAACACAAGGACAAGCCACACTGTGTTAAAAGAAGAACAGCATACACTACGTTAATATGTAAGAAACACATTATAACACAAGGACAAGCCACACTGTGTTAAAAGAAGAACAGCATACACTACGTTAATCAGTAAGAAACACATTATAACACAAGGACAAGCCACACTGTGTTAAAAGAAGAACAGCATACACTACGTTAATCAGTAAGAAACACATTATAACACAAGGACAAGCCACACTGTGTTAAAAGAAGAACAACATACACTATGTTAATCAGTAAGAAACACATTATAACACAAGGACAAGCCACACTGTGTTAAAAGAAGAACAACATACACTACGTTAATCAGTAAGAAACACATTATAACACAAGGACAAGCCACACTGTGTTAAAAGAAGAACAACATACACTATGTTAATAAGTAAGAAACACATTATAACACAAGGACAAGCCACACTGTGTTAAAAGAAGAACAACATACACTATGTTAATATGTAAGAAACACATTATAACACAAGGACAAGCCACACTGTGTTAAAAGAAGAACAACATACACTACGTTAATCAGTAAGAAACACATTATAACACAAGGACAAGCCACACTGTGTTAAGAGAAGAACAACATACACTATGTTAATAAGTAAGAAACACATTATAACACAAGGACAAGCCACACTGTGTTAAGAGAAGAACAACATACACTATGTTAATATGTAAGAAACACATTATAACACAAGGACAAGCCACACTGTGTTAAGAGAAGAACAACATACACTATGTTAATAAGTAAGAAACACATTAAAACACAAGGACAAGCCACACTGTGTTAAGAGAAGAACAACATACACTATGTTAATAAGTAAGAAACATTAAAACACAAGGACAAGCCACACTGTGTTAAGAGAAGAACAACATACACTATGTTAATCA
Source organism: Gigantopelta aegis (assembly GCF_016097555.1). Classification (NCBI taxonomy): domain Eukaryota; kingdom Metazoa; phylum Mollusca; class Gastropoda; order Neomphalida; family Peltospiridae; genus Gigantopelta; species Gigantopelta aegis. Next base: position 8,960 of record NW_024535410.1, read on the forward strand.
GTAAGAAACACATTAAAACACAAGGACAAGCCACACTGTGTTAAGAGAAGAAACAACACTACACTACGTTAATCAGTAAGAAACACATTATAACACAAGGACAAGCCACACTGTGTTAAAAGAAGAACAACATACACTACGTTAATCAGTAAGAAACACATTATAACACAAGGACAAGCCACACTGTGTTAAAAGAAGAACAACATACACTACGTTAATCAGTAAGAAACACATTATAACACAAGGACAAGCCACACTGTGTTAAAAGAAGAACAACATACACTACGTTAATCAGTAAGAAACACATTATAACACAAGGACAAGCCACAGTGTGTTAAAAGAAGAACAACATACACTACGTTAATCAGTAAGAAACACATTATAACACAAGGACAAGCCACACTGTGTTAAAAGAAGAACAACATACACTACGTTAATCAGTAAGAAACACATTATAACACAAGGACAAGCCACACTGTGTTAAAAGAAGAACAACATACACTACGTTAATAAGTAAGAAACACATTATAACACAAGGACAAGCCACACTCATTGTTACATGTAAACATACACTGAAACTTGAGACATCATTGTTACATGTAAACATACACTGGTACTTGAGACATCATTGTTACATGTAAACATACACTGAAACTTGAGACATCATTGTTACATGTAAACATAGACTGGTACTTGAGACATCATTGTTACATGTAAACATAGACTGGTACTTGAGACATCATTGTTACATGTAAACATAGACTGGTACTTGAGACATCATTGTTACATGTAAACATAGACTGAAACTTGAGACATCATTGTTACATGTAAACATAGACTGAAACTTGAGACATCATTGTTACATGTAAACATAGACTGAAACTTGAGACATCATTGTTACATGTAAACATACACTGAAACTTGAGACATCATTGTTACATGTAAACATGAAACTTGAGACATCATTGTTACATGTAAACATAACACTTAGACATCATTGTTACATGTAAACATAGACTGAAACTTGAGACATCATTGTTACATGTAAACATACACTGGTACTTGAGACATCATTGTTACATGTAAACATAGACTGGTACTTGAGACATCATTGTTACATGTAAACATAGACTGGTACTTGAGACATCATTGTTACATGTAAACATAGACTGGTACTTGAGACATCATTGTTACATGTAAACATAGACTGGTACTTGAGACATCATTGTTACATGTAAACATAGACTGTACTTGAGACATCATTGTTACATGTAAACATAGACTGGTACTTGAGACATCATTGTTACATGTAAACATAGACTGTACTTGAGACATCATGTAAACATAGACTGAAACTTGAGACATCATTGTTACATGTAAACATAGACTGAAACTTGAGACATCATTGTTACATGTAAACATAGACTGTACTTGAGACATCATTGTTACATGTAAACATAGACTGGTACTTGAGACATCATTGTTACATGTAAACATAGACTGGTACTTGAGACATCATTGTTACATGTAAACATAGACTGTACTTGAGACATCACATGTAAACATAGACTGACTTGAGACATCATTGTTACATGTAAACATAGACTGGTACTTGAGACATCATTGTTACATGTAAACATAGACTGGTACTTGACATCATTGTTACATAAACATTGAAACTTACATGTAAACATAGACTGGTACTTGAGACATCATTGTTACATGTGAACATCATTGTTACTGTAAACATACTGGTACTTGAGACATCATTGTTACATGTAAACATAGACTGGTACTTGAGACATCATTGTTACATGTAAACATAGACTGGTACTTGAGACATCATTGTTACATGTAAACATAGAC
>NW_024535411.1:0-14112 GCF_016097555.1 Gigantopelta aegis
TCGGCTGGTGACAGCTAAGGCTTGGTTACGACAGTTGGACGATTTCATCAACATCCTTGCGACAGATGAAGTTCGATGTACAGTTATTGAATAAAGTTTGTCACATAAATGTGACGCAACTTTTTTCCTCATGCATTCAGTTCGATGTTCCGCCGGAAGATAATAGTTGTCCGTCCGTCCGTTTCTACCGTAATTGCGAGAGATAGAAGATAGTTACCGCCGTGCTGGTGACAGCTAAACATGTGCTGTCAAACTAGATTTCTTACGTTAATAGGTAGACTTATGGCATGTGTATGTATCTTTCCTCAACATTTACTCTCTTTCTTTCTGTTCTTCAGTTGATGCCACAATGACGAGATGGAGACTTTATCATCATCGGGCTGGTGACAGCTTGAAGCGTAGCTGTCGGACATCAATTTCTGTCATTAGCAGTATGACTTTTGACATCTGTACTTGCATGGAATGAAGCATTTTAGTGGTAATTACCTCCCCTTCTTGATTTTCATAGTTTGGTTTTAAAATTGTTTTGGTGAGAATTGAATTATAATTGAAGATATTTATCAGTGGATTGATTAACAGCTGAAGACAGAGCTCACGACATACATTTCTCATCATTAGCGAGGTGACTGACGTCAAATAAGTTGCATGCATGAATGTCTAAGTAATCGTTTTCCTCAACATCCTTGATAGTTCGTTTTATAATTGTGTGTTTTACTGCAAACGTCTATATACTCAACAACGAAAGTTTAGCAATATCTTTTCATGACGTCTAAATTTGCCATGGTTGAATCACTTAAAAGAAAACCGGTCCTCCTGTGTTGTTAAGTCAAAGGTTGATGAAAAAAGAAAAAGAAAAAAGTTTGTTTTATTTAACAACGCCACCTAGAGCCACTTGATTGTGGTTTTTTTTATCTTGTCATCGGCTACTGGACGTCAAACATATGGTCATTCTGACACTGTTTTTCAGAGGAAACCCGCTGTCGCCACATAGGCTACTCATTTACGACAGGCAGCAAGGGATCTTTTATTTGCGCTTCCCACAGGCAGGATAGCACAAACCATGGCCTTTGTTGAACCAGTCATGGATCACTGGTCGGTGCAAGTGGTTTACACCTACCCATTGAGCCTTGTGGAGCACTCACTCAGGGTTTGGAGTCGGTATCTGGATTAAAATCCCATGCCTCGACTGGCATCCGAACCCAGTACCTACCAGCCACAAAGGTTGACGAGTTTTATGTTGTTTGTAAATGGTAAACATTTCAGATGTGAGTACCAATTCATAAAACTAGGTTCATTTATAAATGGTATGCCATTTATTTTAACATTAGCTAAACTTTCTTTGTTGAGTATGTTGTTATTGTTGAGGAATGTTTTCTACAAAATGTTTTTTTTTTTTTTAGTTGACGTGTGGAATCAAGAGATGCAAGATACTTATCATCGGGCTGGTGACAGCCGAAGGCATGGTTACGAGAGTTGGAAGATTTCATCAACATCCTTGCGACAGATGAAGTTAAGTGATATTGAATAGAGTTTGTCACTTTGACAGCCATTCCCCCCCCATTCCTCCCCCCCATTCCCCCCCCCCCCATGCATTCAGTTCGAACTGTTCCGCCGGAAAAGATAAGTACTTGGGCCTCCGTCCGTCCGTCCGTCCGTCCGTCCGTCCGTCGTTTTACAGTATTCTTGATGGTTTGTTTTATAATTTTGTTCTTTTGCTTGAAAATTTCATTGTTATTGTTTGATAGCTTGTTTTATAATTGTGTGTTTTGCTTCAAAATTCCATTGTTATGTGTTTGATAGTTTGGTTTAAAATTGTTTTGGTGAAGAATTGAAGTATAATTGAAAGATATTTATCAGTGATTGATAACAGCTGAAGACAGAGCTACAAGATATAAATTTCTATCGTTACGAGGTGACTGACGTCAAATGAAGTTGCATGAAATGAATGTGTAAGTACTCGTTTTTTAATATTCTTGATAGTTTCGTTTTATAATTGAGTGTTGTACTGCAAAGTTATATTGTTATTGTCGAGGAATGTTTTGTACGTAGCTGTCACGTAAATGTATTTCTTAGCAGTTTGACTTACGACATCTCTACTTAAATGCAATGAAGCATTTAATGGTCAGTAACCTTCCTTCTTGATTTTTGATAGCTGGCCTTTTAATATTGTTGGTGAAGAGATCGGTTATCATTCAAAGCTATTTATCAGTGGATTTGTAACAGCTGTAAGACACAGCTGAAAGACATACATCTCTGTTATTAGCAAGATGACTGACGTCAAATGAAGTTGCATGGAATGAAATGTCTAAGTAATCGTTTCTCAGTATTCTTGATAGTTCGTTTTATAATTGTGTTTTTGCTTGAAAGTTTCATTGTATTGGTGGACTATGTTTTTCTACCTTCTGTATTTTTTTCTAGTTGACGTGTGCAGTCAAGAGATGGAAGGTGTTTGAGCATCGGGCTGGTGACAGCTGATAGGCTTGGTACGACAGTGGACGATATTCATCAACTCCCATTGCGACAGATGCGAAAGATAGATCGATAGTACAGTTCTTGAATACAGTTTGTCACATAATGTGACAGCAATTTTTTCCTCATGCTCAGTTCGAATTGTTCCCGCCGGAAGATAAATAGTTGTCCGTACCCTCCGTTCCTACCTGTAATTGCCGAGAGAGTAGAAGATAGTTACCGCCGTGCGGGTGACAGCTAAACGGTAGCTGTCAACATAGATTTTCTACGTTAATAGGTAGCCCTTATGGTCATGTTATGCTTCTTTTCCTCAACCATTACTCTCTTTCTTTCTGTTCTTCAGTTGATGTCACAACATGACGAGATGGAAGACAGTTTTATCACATCGGCTGGTGACAGCTTTGAGGCGTAGCTTCGTACATCAATTTCTGTCATAGCAGTATGCTTTTGACATCTTGACTTGCTGGAATGGAAGCATTTTAGTGGAAATTCCCTCCCCTTCTTGATTTTTTCATAGTTTTGGTTTAAAATTGTTTGTGAGAATTGAAATGTATTGAAAGATATTTGTCAGTGGATTGATTTACAGCTGAGACAGAGCTACACGAATACATTGCTATCACTGTACGATGTGACTGACGTCCAAATGAAGTTGCTGCATGAAATGTCGAAGTATCGTTTGGCTCACATCCTTGATAGTTTCTTTTATAAATTGTGTTGTTTTTTACTGCAAACGTATCTATACTCACCGAAAAGTTTAGCAAAAATCCTTTTATGCCGTTAACTTTGCCATGGGTAATCAACTTGACAAGAAAACCAAGGTCCTCCTGTTGTGTTAAGTCCAAAGGTGATGACAAAAAAGAAAAAGAAAAAGTTTGTTTTATATTTACCACGCCACCTAGAGCACATGATTGGGGTTTTTTATCTTGTCTCGGGGGCTACAGGACGTCAAACATATGGTCATTCGGACACTGTTTTTTTCAGAGAAACCCGCTGTCGCCACACTAGGCTACTCCATTTACGACAGGCAGCAAGGGTCTTTATTGCGCTTCCACAGGCACGGATAGCACAAACCATGGGCCTTTTTGACCATTCATGGATCCTGGTCGGTGCAAGTGGTTTTACACCTACCCACTGAGCCTTGCAGGGCACTCACTCATGGTTAGGAGTCGCTATCTGGATTAAAAATCCCATGCCTCGACTGGCATCCGAACCCAGTACTACCAGCCCAAAGGTTGACGAGTTTTATGTTGTTTTGTAAATGGTACCATTTCATGATGTGAGTACCAATTCATAAACTAGGTTCATTTATAAATGGGATGCCCCATTTATTTACATTAGCTAAACTTTCTTTGTTGAGTATGTTGTTATTGTTGAGGAATGTTTTCTACAAAATGTTTTTTTTTTTTTTAGTTGACGTGTGGAATCAAGAGATGCAAGATACTTATCATCGGGCTGGTGACAGCCGAGGCATGGTTACGAGAGTTGGAAGATTTCATCAACATCCTTGCGACAGATGAACGTTAAGTGATATTGAAGTAATAGAGTTTGTCACTGACAGCCATGATGCCCACCATTACCTCACCTATCTCTTATTTTTTTTTATTTTGACATTTTTTTTTTTTTTGTTTTTTTTTTTTTTTTTTTTTGTTTTTTGCTTTTTTATTTTTTCCCCCCCCCCCCCCATGAATTTCAGTTCGAAACTGTTCCTTGCGGAACACAGTATAATGTACTGGGGACCGCAGTCCGTCGTCCGTCCGTTTTACCTGTTTCAGTCGTTTTACAGCTTAATTTTTATGCTTGCATGGTTGTTTTACTAATTTGTTCTTTTTGCTTGAATAATTATGTTATTGTTTGATAGCTTGTTTTACTAATGGGTGTTTTCGCTCAAAATCCATTGTTATGTTTGATAGTGTGGTTTAAGAATTGGTTTTGGTGAAAGAATTGAATTATAATTTGAAATCCCGATATTTTTATCAGTGGATTGACTAACAGCTGATAGAGCGAGCTTAGCAGAGATATATATGTCTAAAATCGTTACGAGGGTGACTGACTGTTTCGAAATATGAAGTTGCCTTTATGAATATGAAATTATGTGGTGAAGTCTCTCAGTTTTTCTGTTTCTTTATATATTCTTGATAGTTAGGTTATATCATGGAGTTGTTTTATTAAAACTGCAATAGTTATCTTGTTATTGTCGAGTAATGTTTTTTGTCCTTCAGCTGTCACAGATAACAAAGTATTTCATTAGCAGTTTGAACTACGTAGCATCTACTACTTAAATGCAATGGAGCATTGCTAAGTGCGTCAGCAGTAACCTTTCACTTCTTGATTTTTTTTGATATCTGGCCTTTTTACTAAGTGCTCGTGAAGACGATCACGGTGTTATCATTCAAATCTTTTTTAGCAGTGGACTTTTGTAACAGCTGATAAGACACTAGACTGAAAGACAATACATCTTCCTGTTATTAGCCAAGAGCTAAACGATCGTAAACTGATAGTTGCATGGAATGAAACTGGCCTTAAGTAATTCGTTTCTTCCTTCCTCAGTATTCTTGATATTTTCTGTTTTATATATTGGGTGGTGTTTTGCGCTTGAAATTTGCTCTTCATGTTTATTTCGTATGACTATATGTTTTCTACACCTGCTGTTTTTGTTTTTGGTGTTCCATGTTGATCTGCATGCCAGTCAAATAGAGATGGAAGGGTGTTTTGGCATCGGCGCTTGGTGACGAGGCTGAAAAGGTGGGCGGGCGACTTTATTGTTTCCGACAGGTGGACGATTTTCATCAACATCCTTTGCGACAGATGAAGTGTGAATGTACAGTTATTGAATAAAGTTTGTCACATAAATGTGACAGCAACTTTTTTCCTCATGTTTTCATAGTTTTTTTTTTTTTTTTTAGTACAAGATAAATTTTGTCCTTTTTCTTTTCGTTTTCTACCGGAATTGCATTCAGCTAGAATATAGTTTACCGCCGTGCTGGTGACCGCGGGACCTGTAGCTGTCAAACATAGTTTCTCCGTTGCTAGGTAGACGTCTGGCAATGTGCTTGCCCCTTTTTCCTCCCAACAATTTACTCTCCTTCTCTCTCCTCTGGCGGATGATGCCGAGAGTAGAACGATATTTCTGCCCTTTATCAAGCATCGTGCTGGTGACAGCTAAACATGTAGAGCTGTAAACAGTCAATTTTCTTGTCATTAGCGTTAATACTTTTATGACATCTGTACTGGCATGGGATGGTACGCATTTTAGTCCACAATTACCATCCTCTTCTTTTCTTTCATAGTCTGGTTTAAAGTTGTTTTGGCCAAGAATGATTATAGATGAAGACATATTATCAGTGATCGATTAACAGGTGAAGACACAGCTACACGACATCGGCGTAGATCATTGTCGGAGGTGACTGACTCAAATAAGTTCAATGCAATTAAATGTCCTCAGTAATGACTTTCCCCGCAAACATCCTTGATAGTACGTTTTATAACTTGTGTGTTTTTACTGCAAGCGATATATATACTCACCAACGAAAGTTTAGCAAATCGCCTTTTATGACGTCTTAACTTTTTTTCATAGTTGGTCACTTGAAAAGAAAACCAGGTCCTCCTGTGGTGTTTAAGTCAAAGGTTGATGAATAATTGAAAAAGAAATTTTAGTTTTTGGATTTATGTAACAACGCTACCTAAGCACATTGATTTTGGGTTTTTTAATCTTGTCATCGCGCTACTGGACGTCCAACACCATATTGGTCCTTATGACATGTTTGTACTAGAGACACCCGCTGTTCGCCTACATAGGATACTCATGTACGCCAGTCTGCATGCATTCTTTTATTTGCGCTTCCCACAGCAGGATAGCAACAACCGATTTTCGTTTGGTTCTCCCCGTCATGGATCACTTGATAGTTCAGGGGTTTACATACCTACCCACTGAGCACTTGCGGCACTCACTCAGTGTTTGGAGTAAAACTTATCTGGATTAAAAATCGTATTGCCTCGACTGGCAATCCGAACCCATTACTCAACCAGCACAAAGTTGAGCGAGTTTTTATGTTGTTTTGTAAACGGTAAACATTTCAGATTGGTACCAACTTCATGAACTAGGTTCAACTAGAATGTATGGAATTTATTTACCATTAGCTACACTTGCCTTTGTTGAGTATGTTGTTTATTTGTTCCAGGAATGGTTAGAACAAAATGATTTTTTTTGTTTTTAGTTGACGTTGGAAATCAAGAGATGCACGATACTTATCAAATCGGCGGTTACAGCCGAAGGCTGGTTACGAGAGTTGGAAGATTCAACGCCACCTTGCGACATAGTAAGTTACATTGATCTGTGAGGGTTTGTTCCATCTGCCAGCCATTTCGGCTCTGGACGTCCAAACTTCCCCCCCCGGTCATTCTGAACACTGCATTCAGAGGTTCGAACTGTTCCGCCGGCAAAGATAAGTACTTGGGCCTGCCGTCCTCCTCCATCCGTACCGCCCGTCTGTCGTTTTACAGTATCTGATGGTATTTTCTTTGTATCATTTTTGTTTCTTTGCTTGAAATTTCATTGGTTATTGTTTGATCATCTTGTTTTATAATTGTTGTGTTTGTTCTTCAAATTCCATGCCAAGTGTTGTGATAAGTTTGGTTTTTTAAAATGTTTTTTGGTGAAGAATGGAAGTATAATGAAAGAGATTTATCAGTGGATTGATTAAAACAGCTCGAAGACAGAGCTACAAGATATAATTCTATCGTTTTACGAGGTGGATGCCGTCAAATGAAGTTTGCATTGACATGAAATGTTTAAGTACTCGTTTTTTTAATAATTCTTGATAGTTCGTGTTATAATTGAGTGGTTGTACTGCAAAGTTATATTGTTATTGTCGAGGAATTGTTTGTACTAGCTGTCCACGTAATATTGCGATTACCATTAAGCAAGTCTTGATTTACGGCACATCTCTACTTAAATGCAATGAAGCCTTTTAATGGTCAGAACCTCCATAGCTCTTGATTTTTGGATAGCTGGCCTTTTAGAATTGTTGTGAAGTGGAATCGGTTTCATCATTCAAAGCCGATTATATCGTGGATTTGGAACAGCTGAAGACACGGCTGAAAAAGAATACATCTTGTATTCGACCAAAGCAGACCCTTACTTACCACAACTCTCGGAGTTGCAATGGAATGAAACGTCTTAAGTAATCGTTTCTCACGTCTTCTTGATAGTTCGTTTTATAATGTGTGTTTTTGCTTGAACCGTTTCATTGTTATTGTGTACTAATGTGTTTCTAAGCGGTCTTTTTCTCCAAGAGTGAACGGTTTTTTAGTTCAAGAGAATTGAATGTGTTTGGCATCGGCGAGCTGGTGAGCCGCTGCAGGCTTGGTTCCGGACAGTTGGACCCGATTTCAATCAACAATCCTTGCGACAGATGAAGTTCAGAAGAATGTAAGTTATAAGATTAGCAATAAAGCTTTGTCACATACATGGAGAGCCAGCAACTGTTTTCCTCATGCAATCAATGTTGTCGAGATGTAGCGTTCGCCTCCGGGGCGGAAAAACGATTAGAATAGTTGTCCGCCCCCGTCCGGTGTTCTAACAGTTAATGGCGAGAGATAGAAAGATAGTTACCGCCGTGCGCCGGCGTGCCTGGTGGCCAGCTAAACATGTAGCTTGTGTCAAACATAGATTTCTTACTAAGATTAATAGGTTATATATGATAGGTGGCATGTGATAGGTATCTTTTACACGTTTCATACAAATTTACTCTGGATATCGCTTTCTGTTTAACTTCAGTTGATGAACACAAGACGAGCCCCCCGCCGGTGCAGACTGCGAAGACCAATTATTCACGTCACATCGGGCTGGAAGGTGACAGCTGTGAAAGGCGTAGGCTGTCGATACTCGAATCTCATTGTCTGCAGGTCAGCAGTATGACCTTTTGACATTCTGTACTTGCACAGGAATGAGCATTTTAGTGGTTTTATAATTACCTGCCCATTCTTGATTTTTTATAGTTTGTGGTTTACAAAGTGTATTTGTAGTAGCACTTGGAAATATAATTTGAAAGATATTGCTCCTAGTGGAATTGATTAACAGGCTGAAGACGAGAAGCTAACACGACATACCGTTTCTAGTCATTACGAAGGTGACCTGACTGTCAAATGAAGTGGCATGCAATGATAAATCGTCTAAGTTAATCGTCTTTCCTCAACACTTCCTGTGAAAGGTGCGTTTTATAATTTGTGTGTTTTACTGCAAACGAGATATACTTCATACAACGACGAAAGTTGTAAGGCAATACTATCTTTCGTATATGATCGTCTAAATTTTGCCTATGGCGAACAACCTTAAAGAAAAACTTAGGTCCTCCTGTTGTGTTAAGTCCCAAAGGTTGATTGAAAAAAGAAAAAGAAAAGAAAGCATGTTGGATTTTACCTATTGTAAAACAACAGCCGCCACCTAGAGCGAACATTGATTGTGGGTTTCTATCTCTTGTCATCGGGCTACTGGACGTCCAAACAGTCATGGTCATTCTTGACAATGCTTGTTCAGAGAGAAACCCGCTGTCGCCACATAGGGCTCTACTCAAATTTTACGACAGGCAGCCAATGGAATTCTTTTTATTTGCGCTTCACACACGCCAGGAATAAGAAGCAAACCAAGGCCTTTAGTTGACACCACGTAAGCTGGATTAACTGGTCCTGGTGCAAGTGGTTTAGCTCTACAACATAGAGCCACTGCGGCTTGCGAGGCACCTCACTCAAGGGGTTTGGGAGATGTCGCTAATGGGAAGGTAGAGCGGCAATACCATGCCATGACTGGCATCCGAATCGCCGCGGAAGTACCTAATCCAGCAACACAGAAGGTATGACGAGTTTTAGTGTTGTGTGCATAAATGGTAAACATTTTAAGAGTGTAGCTAGCCAATATCATAAAACTAGGGTTCATGTTATAAATGGTATGCCATTTATTTGTAAACATTAGGCTGCAAACTTTACTTGGATGAGAGTAATCGGTGTGTATTGTTGAGGAATGATTTCATACAAAAGTTTTTTTTTTTTTTTTTTTTTAGTTGACGTGTTGACCTCAAAGAGAGAAGGAAGGGACCCTTATCATCGGGCTGGTGACAGCCGACGGCATGGGTACAAACGAGAGGATGCATGTTTTACGAGATTTCACAAATTCCTTGAGACAGGATGTGAGGTTAGAGTGCAGTTACAGCTGATATTGAATGAGTTGGTCTACTTATGATGAGACTATTTAGCATCTCCCACATTATACAACTTCACCACCCCACCTTCCCAAGACACACCCGTGACCCTACCCGCAACACCCACCACACCCACCCCCCATGCACCCTCCAGGCGAACCAACCCCCCCCCCCCACCCCCCACCCAACCCCCCCCCCCCTTCCCCCGTCCCCCTCCCCCCCACCTTCACCCCCCCCCCCCACCCCCCCCCCCCCCCGGCCACCTCCCACCAACCACACCGCCCCACCCACCCCCCCCTCACTCCCCCCCCCCCCATCTCCCCCCCCCCCCCCCCAGCCCCCACCCACCCACCCCCCCGCCACCATGCATCACAGTTTCGAACTGTTCTCGAAACGGAACCAGTAAAGTACTTGGGAGCCATCCGTCCGTCCGTGCCGTCCCGTCCGTCTCCCGTCGTACGTCTTTACGGTTTTGGGATGGTTTATGTTATAATTTTGTTCTTCTTGCTGGAAAAATGTTCAAGCGTTATGTTTTGGAGCTTGTTTATTTAATTGAGGTGGTTTGCTTCAAAAAATTGCCTTGTTGGTTGTTTTGACTATTTTTGGTCTGATAAAAATTGTTTTGGTGAAGAGATTGCAGAGTATAATTGGAAAGAGACTTATTTATCAGTGGATGTTGATAAACAAGCTGGAACGACCTTAGCGGCTACCAAGATATCAAATTTCGATCGTTACGAAGGGTGCCTGACGTCAAATGAAGTTAGTTGCCATGAAATGAAATGTTTAACGTTACTCGTTTTTAATATTCTTGTCGATAGATTTCGGTTTTATAACTTTGGTGTTGTGACTGCAACGAGTGGTCTGGTTATTGTTCCGAGAACTGTTTGTTACCGTAGCTTTCACGTTACATCGTATTTCATTTAGCCGTTTGACTTACGACACATCTGCTACTTTAACGGGTTCCAATGAACGCATTTTAATGGTCAGTAACTTTCCTTCCTTCTTGATATTTGATACGCTGGCCTTTTAAATATTGGTGTGGTGAAAGAGATTCGGTTTATCATCCAAAGCTATTTATCAGTGGATTTGTTAACAGGGAAAGAACACATGCGTGAAAGGCCCAACATCTCTGTTATTAGCATAGAGCTGCCTGACGTCAAAATTGAGAGTTGCATGGAATCTTCTATGAATGTCTTAAGTCATCGTTTCTCATTGTCTTCTTGATAGTCGTTTTATCAATTGTGTGTTTGCCTTGAACGTTGCATGTGTATTGGTGACTAATGTGTTTCTAACCTTCTGTTGTTTTTTTTAGTTACGTGTGCATCGTCTAAAGTAGATGGAAGCGTGTTTGGCATCGGGTTAGCGTGACAGCTGAAGGCTGTAGGCTGTCCGACCAGTTTGGCCGATTCTCCATCAACATCCTATAGCGACAGCTATGACGTTCGATGTACAGTAATGACACTCAAAGTTTGTCACTATGTGATAACTGTCGACGCGCAACTTTTGTTCATCAGGCATTCACAGTTCGTAATTGTTCCGCCCGTGCAAGATTAAATAGTGTGTCCCCGTCCGTTTTCATTTTGGGCCGTTTCTACTTTCTACGTAATTGCTGTAGAAGATAGAACGATAGCTTTACTGCTTCGTGCTGGTGATTCAGTATAGCCCGAAACCAGTACATGTAGCTGATCAATACCATAGCCACTTTCTTACGAATAGGTAGGATACCAGCAATGTTCTAGACTTATTAGTGCTAATGGGTACTTTTCGACCATAAAACAATTTATGCTCTTGCTCTTATCCGTTCTTCCAAGTGATCCACCCCCCCAGCGCGAGTTGGACTATGTAGGGACATTAGGTACATGCCGAGTGCTTTTGTGTGTGACCGCTGATTTATGGTACGATGCTGCTCCTTCGCGAATCTTATTATTTTCGTGTGAGTAGCAGTTTCATGAATTTTTTGACTCTCTTGAGCGAGCACGGAGCCTGAAAGCCCTCTCCCAGGAGCCGTAAATACACTCCTCTCTATTGCTTTCAACGTTTTCGGTTATTTGGTTTTTAGAAATGGTGTTTGCGGGTAAGTAATTGACAGTGCCCTCTAATTGACGAAGCATATGTATCATTCGTGTACTGGTTTCACAGACTGCCCGACAGCCGACTACACCGCCCTTTATTCCATCCATCAGCTACGAAGTTGGTGACTGACTGTCACCATTGGATTCTAGTGCCATTGGCAACCTGCCCTGTCTTAAGTAATCCGTTTTGCTCCTCAAATCACTGATCGTTCGTTATAAGGTGAGTGTAGTGTTACTTCAGACACCCCAAACGTGTATATACTCAACAACGAATTGTGTAGCCCAAGATTCCTTTTATGAATGTCTAAATTTTAGGCACACAATGGTTGACTCACACTAAAAGATAACCCGGTCTGCCTGTTGTGTGAAGTCAAGGTTTGATGCACCAAGATAAGAAGTAACAACAGTTGGTTTTATATTACCCCACGTCCGTCGAGATCACATTTCTTTGTGCGTTTTTTCTCTTGTATAGGCTACTGTACGTCAACACAATAACGATCTGCTTCATTCTGCCACTGATGTTCACAGAGATTTATGGAAAACCCGCTCGTCTGCCAACATTAGGCTCACTCATTTTACGACACGGCCGCAAGGATCTTAAGAGAGCACAGAAGAGACTGAAGTTCCACGTTCCCCAAGGCCGCCGCTAGCCAACCATGGCCCTTGTGATAATACACCACGGCATGATCACCTGGTCTGTGCTAGTCAGAGTGTGTTTAGCTACCCCCTGCGCCTGATAGGGTCACTCATCATCCCGGCTTGTGCAGCCGCTATCTGGATTCCAAATTTCCCATTTGCCGTCGACTGGCCATCCTATCACCCCATCCTACCCCTACCAGTATCTACCGACCAAGGTTTGACGAGTTTTATGTTGTTTGTAAATGTGGTAAACATTCCAGAAGTGTCGAGATTACCCATTCATAAACGTTAGGTTTCATTTTATAGTAATGGTCTGCCATTTATTTTAATCATTCAGATTATACACTTTCGTTTGGTTGAGTTATGTGTTATTGTGGAGGATGTTGTTTCCTACAAAATGTTTTTTTTTTGTTTAGTTTGAACTTGTGGAATCAGAGAGGCAAGATACTTATCATCGGGCTTGGTGACAGCCAAGGCATGGTTTACGAGATTGGGAAAGATTTCATCAACATCCTTGCGACAGATGAAGTTAAGTGAATTAATAGTTTTGTCACTTTTGGACAGCCATTTCCCCCCCCTTCCCCCCCCCATTCCCCCCCCCCCCCCCCCCCCCATGCACTTCATTTCGACTTTTCCGCCCGGAAAAGATAAGTACTTGGGCCTCCGCCCCGTCCGTCCGTCCGTGTCCCGCCCGTTCCGTCGTTTTAACAGTATTCTTGATGGTTTGTTTTTATAATTTTGTTCTTTTGCTTGAAAATTTCATTGTTATTGTTTGATAGCTTGTTTTATAATTTGTTTTTTGCTTCAAAATTCCATTGTTATTGTTTGGAATAGTTTGGGTTTAAAAATTGTTTTGGGTGAAGAATTGAATTATAATTAAAGATATTTATCGTGGTTTATAACAGCTGAAGACAGAGCTACAAGATATAAATTTTCTATCGTTAGAAGGTGACTGCGTCAAATGAATTGCATGAATGAAATGTTTAAGTTACTCGTTTTTTAAATATTCTTGATAGTTCGTTTTAAAAATTGAGTGTTTTCCTGCAAAGTTATATTTTTATTGTCGAGGAATGTTTTGTACGTTTCTGTCCACGTAAATGTATTTCATTAGCATTTGACTTACGACATCTCTACTTAAAGGCAATGAAGCATTTTTAATGGTCAGTAACCCTCCTTCTTGATTTTTGATAGCTGCCTTTTAATATTGTTGGTGAAAGATCGGTTATCATTCAAAGCTATTTATCAGTGGATTTGTACAGCTGGAAGACACAGCTGAAAGACCAACCTCTCTGTTCAGCAAAGATGACGCCCAAATGAAGTTGCATGGAATGAAATGTCTTAAGTAACGTTTTCTCATTTCTTGATAGTTCTTTTTAAATTTTTGGTTTTTTGCTTGAAATTTTCATTGTTATTGGTGACTAATTTTTTCTACCTCTTTTTTTTTTAGTTGACCGTGTGCAATCAAAGGATTGGAAGGTTTTTGGCATCGGGCTGGTGACCGCTGAAGGCTTGGTTACGACAGTTGGACGATTTCATCAACTCCTTGCGACAGATGAAGTTCATGTACAGTTAATTGAATAAAGTTTGTCACATAAATTGTACAGGGCAAATTTTTTCCTCCTGATTCAGTTTTCGAATTGGTTTCCGCCGGGAAAGATAAATAGTTGTCCGTCCGTCCGTTTCTACCGTAATTGGAGAGGAATAACTAGTTACCGCCGGCTGGTTGACAGCTAACATGT
>NW_024535412.1:0-5000 GCF_016097555.1 Gigantopelta aegis
CCTAGGTGGGCCGTTTCACCCCGGCAATTTTGTTTTAAATTGCCGTGGGAGACAAATTCTTAAGTTCGAGCCCTGTAAAAGACAAAGATGTATTCTCAACACTATGAATTATAGGAACAGTAAATATTTATTTCAAAGCAGTGTCGCACGGGAGCTAACCTTTCCGCTCTGGACTCCGTTACTGGCGATATCCGAGACTGTGCCCAGGGTGGACATGCCTGAAGCTTGAAAGGATATGGGCATGATAAACTTGTTTTAATTTGGATATGGCAGCCAAGCTACTAAAATTACCAACAAAATATTGGTGGAAAATATATGCATTTAATTTGTCACGAAATATACTTTATTCAACCACATACATAGTTGTTATATTCACGTGTTACGAATATTTTAATTACAGGGGTCAAAAATTCAAGCGTTCGACTAGGCTTTTTTGCCAGACATCACCACGGGCCGGGAGATAATTTTCGTCTCTCCCGTCCCGTCGGACCGGCATTATTTTGTGTTTATACTTATGATCATGTTTGGTCCGGCAGATTTTGATTCCGTATCCGGCGGAATTTGTAGCTTTTCCAGACCGAATGTCCGGCAGAAATTTCAGCCAATTTCACATTTGTATTACACAAATGAAATAAAGCTACGTTGACTATATCAGTAAATTCAGTTATTTCATGTTATCTAACGCAAGCCATTTAAAGGGACAGGCCTGAGTTTAATGCCATTGTAAGATAATAAAATATTTAAAAGGGACAAGACCCTAGTACTTAAACACTAGGCATATTTTTCACCTAGACCCTAATTTTAACCCATAAAAATGGACACTAAGTTTGATTAATTTACCAAACCTTAACGATGTTGATAAAACAGTGAAACAATATATTAAAACGCGACTCCATAATTGTTGCTTCTCAGACGCACGTGCGTTTTTAAAATATGAAAAATGCATTTTGTGGTGTTTAGAAATACCAGGATGGCCAGAAGTACGGAAATGGATAATCTAAACAACTAAATATAAGTAAGTATTTTTGATTTTACGTGATCATAAACGGCTCTAATAGTGTAAAAATATGCTTTAGTGTTTAAAAACTAGGGTATGTCCCTTTAATTACTAAAATTACAAACTACATACGTGTACGTGATTTTTGTTTAGAATATAAATATATGTATATTAATGTTTTTAAGTTGCCAAAACTGGATTTGGACTTCCAATAATTCCGTACACGCTTACGAAAAAATAAATATTAGCAAATAAAATAATTTATTAGGATCAATAAAATAAACTTTAATTTTAACACAATTGTATAAGCAATCATGTTATATTACTGTCATATAAATTCATGTTTCAGTGGTCAACATGTGCGAAGGTAATGCAGCTCAAAACAGTGATACTTTCTATCTGGATGCATTCTCCAATTCCACAACTGACCCCCAATGTATTTGCTTACTACAAGTACAGGGGGCGGCTGAGATTGGCTTTCAGCAAAATATTATTTCTGGAGATCCATGCGTGTCTACGTTAACTTTGTACAGCGAAATGACAAAGGATCACGCGTTTGCGTGTCGCACCGACGGTTCAGCAATAAATGTCACAACAAACTTCACCACGATGATGTTGGAACTGAAGACGTCGACGTTGAGTCAAGAGTCTGCGTACTGTTTACAGGTTTCCAAGAAAGGAGGAGCAGGTACCAATTGTTGAACTTCAAGTATAATGAACTATAAAAGTTATGAAATATTAATTTTGACATTTTGCGGGTGCCTTCATATTATTCATGTTTTATCTTCAGGTTCATAGCATATATACTGATACAATATACAATACAATGCAACGCAACGCAACGCAACGCAACGCAACGCAACGCAACGGAACGCAACGCAACCACACACAGGACAACACAACACAACACAACACAACACAACACAACGCAACGCAACGGAACGCAACGCAACCACACACAGGACAACACAACACAACTTAATATAATACAGGGCAAGGCAATACAACACAACTCGACACAACACAACACAACACAACACAACACAACACAACACAATCCAGCACAACACAACACAACACAACACAACACAAGGCAGGATAAGGCCATACTAATATAACTATAAATATGTGATCTAGTGGTGACGTGAAGCAAAACATACAAACAAATTATTTTCAGGCAGCAATTCGACCATTCGCCGTATATCTCGTATATATAGGTATATATGAATGGAGGGTGGAGTCCAGTACACAATACACTCACACAACCGTGGGTTTACGCCATCTGACAAACATGGACAACACAAGAATGGGGTGTCGGGGGTGGTGTGTGGTGTGGGGGGGAGGGTGGAGCCAGTACACAATACACTCACACAACCGTGGGTTTACGGTGACAAACATGGACAACACAAGAATGGGTGTCGGGTGTGGTGTGTGTGTGGTGGGGGGGGGGGGGCCAGTACACAATACACTCACACAACCGTGGGTTTACGGTGACAAACATGGACAACACAGAATGGGGTCGGGTGTGGTGTGTGTTGGGGGGGGGAGGGGGGGGCAGTACACAATACACTCACACAAACCGTGGGTTTACGGTGACAAACATGGACAACACAAGAATGGGGTCGGGTGTGGTGTGTGTGTGTGGGGGGAGGGTGGAGCAGTACACAATACACTCACACAACCGTGGGTTTACGGTGACAAACATGGACAACACAAGAATGGGGTCGGGTGTGGTGTGTGTGTGTGGGGGGGGGGGGGGGGGGGGTGGAGCCAGTACACAATACACTCACACAACCGTGGGTTTACGGTGACAAACATGGACAACACAAGAATGGGGTCGGGTGTGGTGTGTGTGTGGGGGGGGGGAGGGGCAGCCAGTACACAATACACTCACACAACCGTGGGTTTACGGTGACAAACATGGACAACACAAGAATGGGGTCGGGTGTGGTGTGTGTGTGTGGGGGGAGGGTGGAGCCAGTACACAATACACTCACACAACCGTGGGTTTACGGTGACAAACATGGACAACACAAGATGGGGGTCGGGTGTGGTGTGTGTGTGTGGGGGGGAGGGTGAGCCAGTACACAATACACTCACACAACCGTGGGTTTACGGTGACAAACATGGACAACACAAGAATGTGGGTCGGGTATGGTGTGTGTGTGTGGGGGGGAGGGGGCAGTACACAATACACTCACACAACCGTGGGTTTACGGTGACAACATGGACAACACAAGAATGGGGTCGGGTGTGGTGTGTGTGTGTGGGGGGGGAGGGTGGAGCCAGTACACAATACACTCACACAACCGTGGGTTTACGGTGACAAACATGGACAACACAAGAATGGGGGTCGGGGTGGTGTGTGTGTGTGGGGGGGGGGGGGGGGGGCAGTACACAATACACTCACACAACCGTGGGTTTACGGTGACAAACATGGACAACACAAGAATGGGGGGTCGGGTGTGGTGTGTGTGTGTGGGGGAGGGGGGGGGCAGTACACAATACACTCACACAACCGTGGGTTTACGGTGACAAACATGGACAACACAAGAATGGGGGTCGGGTGTGGTGTGTGTGTGGGGGGGGGAGGGGGGGGGGGCAGTACACAATACACTCACACAACCGTGGGTTTACGGTGACAAACATGGACAACACAAGAATGGGGGTCGGGTGTGGTGTGTGTGTGTGGGGGGGGGGAGGGTGGAGCCAGTACACAATACACTCACACAACCGTGGGTTTACGGTGACAAACATGGACAACACAAGAATGGGGTCGGGTGTGGTGTGTGTGTGTGGGGGGAGGGTGGAGCCAGTACACAATACACTCACACAACCGTGGGTTTACGGTGACAAACATGGACAACACAAGAATGGGGTCGGGTGTGGTGTGTGTGTGTGGGGGGGGAGGGTGGAGCCAGTACACAATACACTCACACAACCGTGGGTTTACGGTGACAAACATGGACAACACAAGAATGGGGTCGGGTGTGGTGTGTGTGTGTGGGGGGAGGGGGGGCAGTACACAATACACTCACACAACCGTGGGTTTACGGTGACAAACATGGACAACACAAGAATGGGGTCGGGTGTGGTGTGTGTGTGTGGGGGGGAGGGTGGAGCCAGTACACAATACACTCACACAACCGTGGGTTTACGGTGACAAACATGGACAACACAAGAATGGGGTCGGGTGTGGTGTGTGTGTGGGGGGGAGGGTGGAGCCAGTACACAATACACTCACACAACCGTGGGTTTACGGTGACAAACATGGACAACACAAGAATGGGGTCGGGTGTGGTGTGTGTGTGTGGGGGGGAGGGTGGAGCCAGTACACAATACACTCACACAACCGTGGGTTTACGGTGACAAACATGGACAACACAAGAATGGGGGTCGGGTGTGGTGTGTGTGTGTGGGGGGGAGGGTGGAGCCAGTACACAATACACTCACACAACCGTGGGTTTACGGTGACAAACATGGACAACACAAGAATGGGGGTCGGGTGTGGTGTGTGTGTGTGGGGGGGAGGGGGGGGCAGTACACAATACACTCACACAACCGTGGGTTTACGGTGACAAACATGGACAACACAAGAATGGGGGTCGGGTGTGGTGTGTGTGTGTGGGGGGAGGGGGGGCAGTACACAATACACTCACACAACCGTGGGTTTACGGTGACAAACATGGACAACACAAGAATGGGGTCGGGTGTGGTGTGTGTGTGTGGGGGGGGAGGGTGGAGCCAGTACACAATACACTCACACAACCGTGGGTTTTACGGTGACAAACATGGACAACACAAGAATGGGGTCGGGTGTGGTGTGTGTGTGTGGGGGGGAGGGTGGAGCCAGTACACAATACACTCACACAACCGTGGGTTTACGGTGACAAACATGGACAACACAAGAATGGGGTCGGGTGTGGTGTGGTGGTGTGTGGGGGGGAGGGTGGAGCCAGTACACAATACACTCACACAACCGTGGGTTTACGGTGACAAACAT
>NW_024535412.1:7500-13102 GCF_016097555.1 Gigantopelta aegis
GGTTTACGGTGACAACATGGACAACACAAGAATGGGGTCGGGTGTGTGTGTGTGTGTGTGGGGGGGAGGGTGGAGCCCAGTACACAATACACTCACACAACCGTGGGTTTACGGTGACAAACATGGACAACACAAGAATGGGGGTCGGGTGTGGTGTGTGTGTGTGGGGGGGAGGGTGGAGCCAGTACACAATACACTCACACAACCGTGGGTTTACGGTGACAAACATGGACAACACAAGAATGGGGTCGGGTGTGGTGTGTGTGTGTGGGGGGGAGGGGGGGGCAGTACACAATACACTCACACAACCGTGGGTTTACGGTGACAAACATGGACAACACAAGAATGGGGTCGGGTGTGGTGTGTGTGTGTGGGGGGGAGGGTGGAGCCAGTACACAATACACTCACACAACCGTGGGTTTACGGTGACAAACATGGACAACACAAGAATGGGGTCGGGTGTGGTGTGTGTGTGTGGGGGGGAGGGTGGAGCCAGTACACAATACACTCACACAACCGTGGGTTTACGGTGACAAACATGGACAAACACAAGAATGGGGGTCGGGTGTGGTGTGTGTGTGTGTGGGGGGGAGGGTGGAGCCAGTACACAATACACTCACACAACCGTGGGTTTACGGTGACAAACATGGACAACACAAGAATGGGGTCGGGTGTGTGTGTGTGTGGGGGGGGGGGGGGGGGGGCAGTACACAATACACTCACACAACCGTGGGTTTACGGTGACAAACATGGACAACACAAGAATGGGGTCGGGTGTGGTGTGTGTGTGTGGGGGGGAGGGTGGAGCCAGTACACAATACACTCACACAACCGTGGGTTTACGGTGACAAACATGGACAACACAGAATGGGGGTCGGGTGTGGTGTGTGTGTGTGGGGGGGAGGGTGGAGCCAGTACACAATACACTCACACAACCGTGGGTTTACGGTGACAAACATGGACAACACAAGAATGGGGTCGGGTGTGGTGTGTGTGTGTGGGGGGGAGGGGGGGGCAGTACACAATACACTCACACAACCGTGGGTTTACGGTGACAAACATGGACAACACAAGAATGGGGGTCGGGTGTGGTGTGTGTGTGTGGGGGGGAGGGTGGGGCAGTACACAATACACTCACACAACCGTGGGTTTACGGTGACAAACATGGACAACACAAGAATGGGGGTCGGGTGTGGTGTGTGTGTGGGGGGGGGGGAGGGTGGAGCCAGTACACAATACACTCACACAACCGTGGGTTTACGGTGACAAACATGGACAACCACAAGAATGGGGTCGGGTGTGGTGTGTGTGTGTGTGGGGGGGAGGGGGCAGTACACAATACACTCACACAACCGTGGGTTTACGGTGACAAACATGGACAACACAAGAATGGGGTCGGGTGTGGTGTGTGTGTGTGGGGGGGAGGGGGCAGTACACAATACACTCACACAACCGTGGGTTTACGGGACAACATGGACAACACAAGAATGGGGTCGGGTGTGGTGTGTGTGTGTGGGGGGGAGGGGGGGGCAGTACAACAATACACTCACACAACCGTGGGTTTACGGTGACAAACATGGACAACACAAGAATGGGGTCGGTGTGGTGTGTGTGTGTGGGGGGGAGGGTGGAGCCAGTACACAATACACTCACACAACCGTGGGTTTACGGTGACAAACATGGACAACACAAGAATGGGGTCGGGTGTGGTGTGTGTGTGTGGGGGGGAGGGGGGGGGGGGGGCAGTACACAATACACTCACACAACCGTGGGTTTACGGTGACAAACATGGACAACACAAGAATGGGGTCGGGTGTGTGTGTGTGTGTGTGTGGGGGGGGAGGGTGGAGCCAGTACACAATACACTCACACAACCGTGGGTTTACGGTGACAAACATGGACAACACAAGAATGGGGTCGGGTGTGGTGTGTGTGTGGGGGGGGAGGGGGGGCAGTACACAATACACCACACAACCGTGGGTTTACGGTGACAACATGGACAACACAAGAATGGGGTCGGGTGTGGTGTGTGTGTGGGGGGGGAGGGTGGGAGCCAGTACACAATACACTCACACAACCGTGGTTTACGGTGACAAACATGGACAACACAAGAATGGGTCGGGTTGTGGTGTGTGTGTGTGGGGGGGAGGGTGGAGCCAGTACACAATACACTCCCACAACCGTGGGTTTACGGTGACAAACATGGACAACACAAGAATGGGGGTCGGGTGTGGTGTGTGTGTGTGGAGGGGAGGGGGGGGCTGTACACAATACACTCACACCAACCGTGGGTTTACGGTGACAAACATGGACAACACAGAATGGGGGTCGGGTGTGGTGTGTGTGTGTGGGGGGGGGGGGGGGGCAGTACACAATACACTCACACACAACCGTGGGGTTACGGTGACAAACATGGACAACACAAGAATGGGGTCGGGTGTGGTGTGGTGTGTGTGTGTGGGGGGGAGGGGGCAGTACACAATACACTCACACAACCGTGGGTTTACGGTGACAAACATGGACAACACAAGAATGGGGGGTCGGGTGTGGTGTGTGTGTGTGGGGGGAGGGGGCAGTACACAATACACTCACACAACCGTGGGTTTACGGTGACAAACATGGACAACACAAGAATGGGGTCGGGTGTGGTGGTGTGTGTGTGTGTGGGGGGAGGGGGCAGTACACAATACACTCACACAACCGTGGGTTTACGGTGACAAACATGGACAACACAAGAATGGGGGTCGGGGTGTGGTGTGTGTGTGTGGGGGGGAGGGGGCAGTACACAATACACTCACACAACCGTGGGTTTACGGTGACAAACATGGACAACACAAGAATGGGGGTCGGGTGTGGTGTGTGTGTGTGGGGGGGAGGGGGCAGTACACAATACACTCACACAACCGTGGGTTTACGGTGACAAACATGGACAACACAAGAATGGGGTCGGGTGTGGTGTGTGTGTGTGGGGGGGGAGGGGGCAGTACACAATACACTCACACAACCGTGGGTTTACGGTGACAAACATGGACAACACAAGAATGGGGGTCGGGTGTGGTGTGTGTGTGTGGGGGGGAGGGGGCAGTACACAATACACTCACACAACCGTGGGTTTACGGTGACAAACATGGACAACACAAGAATGGGGGTCGGGTGTGGTGTGTGTGTGGGGGGGGGGGGGGGGGGCAGTACACAATACTCACACATATGTAAATCTATGAAGTCGAACATTCACTGCATAGATAAGAATGTTGGGGTGGGGCTGGATAATACACCTAATACTCAGACATCAGATATATGTAGGTATGCATACGTTGTACATACATACGCGTGTCTTATGATATGTGTGTTTCCGTCTGATTGTGCATGTGAGTTCATGTGCGTGTATGTACGTCCTTATTGATATTAATTTATTTTTAATTCATGTTTCTCTTTCTTTTACAATATAGGAACACTCCAATTACAATGCATTAAGCCAGCTGTCAAAAGTACTCCTACGCCTACTCCGACTACGACTCCTACTACACCTACTCCTACACCTACTCCCACTCCAACACATACACCTACTCCAACTCCAATACCTACTCCTACACCTACTCCCACTCCTACACCTACACCTACTCCTACACCTACTCCTACTCCAACTCCAACACATACACCTACTCCTACACCTACTCCTACTCCGACTCCGACTCCAACAATGTCGACAACCACGAAAACATCAGTAGCAGGAAGTTCGGACAGGTTTCCAGGTAAAAAAAAAAATAGCACACGAACACGTAGCTCGAGTGACCTCTAGCCCTCCCCTTTGTTTACATGTTGTAGGGGAGAGTTAGAGATGACTGTGCGTAATACTTCGGCAATCATCGACGACCAAATAGTAGCCAGCGAAGAAACACACTTTGCTTTACGTCACTACTAGAAAGTACAGCGAAGGTTGTTTCTGATAGGGGCGTCGGGTTTCTTCGTGTAGCGTTGGTACTGGTTAACAACATGTAAGTTTAATGTCATGACTGGACTGGAGAATAATCAATCTAAAGCTCTGTGGCATCAGATTTAGGAAAAATATTGTATTTTAGACACATTAGCTGGGTACCATTCGGTCGTCGACGATTGCCAAAATATTACACACAGTCATCTCTAGCTCTCCCCTACGACATATAAACAAAGGGGAGGGCTAGAGGTAACTCGAGCTAACGAATACCTTGATGTCATTAATTGTAAACACCTGTAGCAAGTCAAGCATTTTTATTGCCTCTCACCTTTCTCCTTTTTTATTTGTTTTTTATTTGCATGTTTTTTTAACTCTGTCCTGGCATGCTGTTTTTTTAACTCTTCCCTACCACAAGGTAGCGCTACACGAAACGAGTGCCTCGTATACGCGAATAGTCTATTGCACAGAAATAGAAGAAATAGTATTGAGAAAGAGCCTAAAAATGTGTACACGATTCTACCAAGAAAAAAGGGCCGATGTATTCCCCTCCCCCCCCCCCCCCCCCCCTCCGAATTTTTCATCAATGTGTAAGTGAAAAATAATGCATACATAACATTTTATCTGGACCCCAAGAGGTGAATGTAGCTTCAGTGTGTTTTGGGCCTTAGATGTCTAATTACTTGCTACTAAAATGAATAAATGTATATGGTTTCATCTCTAAGACTAGATATCAGGATTACCAAATGTTTGACATCCGTTAGCTGATGATTAACAAATCAATGTGCTCTTTAAACAAGACAAACGTGTTAATCAATTTTTTTTAGTTTGAAATGTTTCTAGTGTCGCTGTAAAACCATGCCTTTCGGGTTTTTTTGTTGCTCTGTTAACTATTTTGACGTATTTTGTTTGACGAAGTTGTTGTTGTTGTTGTTGTAGTTGAAGTAGTTGCAATCAGCGTCGTGGCTGCAGTTCTGTTGATTGTGGTTCTTATTTGCGCAGTTTGTTGTGGCATAAGGTAAGAAACCAGATGAATGAATGAAGGAAAGAAGGAATTAATCGATAGATAGACTAACAGACAGAAAGACAGATGAATGGATGGAAGGGATTTGGGTGGATGGGTGGAGGGAGGGACAACGAACGAATGATCCAATGAATGAATGAATGAATAAATGAATGAACGAATGAATGAATGAATGAATGAAAGCTGTTATTAAAAGGTTCAGTTATGTAGACGCAGTCTTTGTATACGTTAGCTCGTTCCAGCCACTGCTCCACAACTGGTGTAATAAAGGCCGTGGTATGTACCATCCTGTCTGTGGGATGGTGCATATAAAAGATCCCTTGCTGCTAATCGAAAAGAGTAGCCCATGAGTGTGCGACAGCGGGTTTCCTCCTCTCTCAATAACTGTGTGTCCTTAATCATACGTCTGACGCCACCTATATAACCGTAAATAAAATGTTGTTTGAGTGCGTCGTTTTAAATAAAACATATCCTTCCTTCCTGTTTTTTTGTATACGTTGGGGTACAGCTACTCAGAAATGGTAGCCTGATTTATTCAACATGGATTAATTCTTGTTTCTTTATGCATTCAAAATATAACTTCAACAATGGTACGGGCGTAAAGTTGCAAAAAGTGTGGGGTGGGTGGGTGGGTGACACACACACAC
>NW_024535413.1:0-5000 GCF_016097555.1 Gigantopelta aegis
TGTTTTTTTTATCAATATTCCTATCAGCGGTTTATTATCCATTCATTGTTTTTAAATTCTCCTCTCCTCTCCTCTCTCCCTCTCTCTACTCCATCAATGATTCCATATCCGTTTTCCTCGCTGTATGTAACACAAGACAATGCTCTGGAATTTTGAAATTCCCTAACATTGTCCACTTTTAGGAGGTTAAAGATGGATAACAATTAACCTAATCTAAATATCGACCAGTTTTTAAAAAAATTGGCACAACTTTTTGCACCTGGATTGCCTCAAAACCAAGGTCGCTCTATAGAACTCCCAAGGACTTTGTTATCAATTAAACCAACAACAATAAGCTGAAGGGAAGGTTCTTCACTTTATTGCTTCCTTCCTATATAATTTATTTTATTATAGAGTTGGGACTTTTCCACTCCCTTCATAGTTCCCTTCCTAGTGTATTATTGTTCACAATTCTTTATTATTCCATGGAACCTTATTTTTAAAATAGTGTTTTTTTTCCTTCAGCTGTCCCTTCTATTGTTATCAATTCAAATATCCCTGAATACAGAAAGTGTCTTTCCTAGTCCTGAAACTTGTTTAAACAGGTTAATTCTTTAATTATATTGCTAGAAGCTTTCAAATTTCAATAACCACATATATACGTGGTATAATAGATTATTAGTATTTCCATATCATGTCTAATAGATCAAACTGTTTTTATGATACTGGTTGTTTCATCAACAACAGGAACTGTGCTAGCGAACACTACATTGAAATACATAATACATGTACATGTTATTAAACTGTCCTTCTTGTTTTCCCTTTCCGGGTATCTGGTTATTCATAACTTACTTACTGATCTATGCTGATGTCAGCTTCCTACTATTTACTTTTGTGTTAAAATGCATGTCCACATTATTCTATTTTTGAAATGGGTGCATGTGTAAACATTTAATTTTAACGAATTCATTTCCTTACCTTGATACTACTCACAAGGTATGTTAAACTGTGGTTGTATCTCTCTCTGTGTGAGTGTGTGGTGTGTGTGTGTGTGTTTATAAAACTCCAGCTACACTTTCATGCACTTCTTCGTTTCATTTACACCACCCAAATTGTTGTCTAAGAAAAAAAAGCTTTTAGAGAAAACTTGAATCACTGTCCTTAATAAGTGTGGCATTTTTGTGTTTTCGTGTATACACGTAACATATGTTCTAAGAAACGTGTCCTTTTTGAGGTGAAGTTCTATATTTTTCAAAGCTTTTTGATGCACTCCCTAATCTACTCCCTTTCCTATGTAAACAGGCTATTTGTGCAATTGTCGTCAACATGTGTTCAACAATTTCCCCTACATCCCCGCACTCTAAAATTACCGGGCTTAATTTCCCGGAACCTCATTGATCATTTGGATGTTAGCTAAACAAACATCTGTTCATTGTATTCACATGACAATATTAATTGATCACATTGTTCGGTACAGGACACAATGTTGAACTCTTAATTGGTAGTCCATTCATAGCTGTTATTTCAACTAACATTTTGTATAGTGACATTATTAGTAGAACTGTCAAGAATTTATCCATATTTACGCTGTAGTTGTCACAGTGTGTTTATAGATATAGTTCCCTTTCAATTAAATCATGCCTGTTCTTAATAGTCTGCAACTCTTATATTTTTTTTTGTCCTCCTGTCTTTTGATTATAACTATGTTAAACTCATTTTTTTTGTAATATATTTGTTAGATATCACATCTTCTTGCTTTTGTGGTTAATATTTGTGCTACTCTGTAAATGTTTGTGATACAGTGATCCCAGATGGCTTATGAAACGTGTGTAACAACATCCTTATCTACCATGGTAATAAAAATTCCTTTTAGACTTTTGTTTTTGGGTGTGTGATCAACTTATTATTGTATATCAATTGCATAGACTTCCTTGTTAGTTTGATGATGGATTATATTTACAGTTCAAAGACCAACACTGACCAATAATGTTTAATATATGTAATTATGATAATTTATACAAATGAATATATATTAATATTTGGCTTTATATTATAAATCTGTAGGACACATAACTTGATTTTTTTTGGCATTGAATTGTTAAAAAAGTATAACACGAGTCTATCTAAATATGAGTACTAGTAACTACGTTTGTATTGTGATATTCCATGTAATATCCTCTTTAGGACAAAGTTTGAGAGTCAAGTACTTGGCTATTCGTATTCATTTTTAAATGCAGTCATCTCAATGAATAGTTAGTCAAAGTTGATAAGTTACTTACTTTATAATAATAGTTACAATGTGTGATATGAAAGGACTTACCTGTAGAACTTGAGATACATAATTACGTATATTGTAAAGGAATTTATATCAGATGAGCAAAGATTAGATTTTTACATTATTCTCCTGACGTACGAAACTTATAAAAGATTACTTAATTCTTTTATTTAATCTGTTTGACTTGTTATAATTAACTTTATGATACTCTCAAGTGCTGCTTCCTTTTGATGCATAGCTAGTTCCAGTGAAATCGTCTTATTATGTCATTAGTTAATATGTATATTTAATTTGGAACTCTTTCAATAGCTTAGTTTTATTTGTGTGTGGTTAGTCTCAATTTTTTGAAAACAATCCTACATTTTGTTAATATTAGTACAATGTAAACAAGATGATGTCATTATTGTAATGGTGGATGAGTAATGAGGAAAACACTGAAAATTTTTTTTTGTAGATAATAGATGGATAATTTGAATGGAAATGGGTAAATGGTTTGTGGATTAAATCAGTAAATAAAAGGATTTAAAAGTCAACTAATGGCTCTATATTGTTACTGTTGTGTTTGTCTATGAAGTTATAAATAGAAAGTTTATGTAACAATCTGGAAGTCTGTACAGACAGATGTCTGAATGTTATCAGAGATTATGCTATATAAAACAACGTGTGGTATTTCCTTTAATTTGTTTGTCCGTGTGTATTACTATACAAATAGTTTCAGATAATTATATAGAGTATTCTATGTTAATAATCATTTAATATATATCTATATCATTTAAATTGCATGCCCTATTAGTAACAATATACAATATTTGTCATATTTTGCACATCCAAATCTTCACTGAGGGGAGGAGGGGGGGATGGTCGAAAGCCATTTTTTTCCTCTCTCTCTTTATTAGCAGTCTCCACCGACTCCTGTCCTAACTTCTGCAACTCTTCCTCCCTTCTCTCAGTTTCTTCTGCTACATCAGCTGCATCTATATGGAAACATCTGGTAACACATCTATACCATCAGTCTCCACTCTGCCACATTTTACAATACCTTCTGGGGATATTCAGGCAAAACTAGATGCTCAAAAACAATTACAACTTTGTCAATCAAGCTGCTCTGGCTTCTAAACTTGTCAATCAAGCTGCCGTGGGGACCAACCAAATTGCATTAAATCAATGCATCATGGAAAGTTGTTCGTCGAATTCAATCAGAGAATGCTCTTGAGAATCGCCTTGAGAAACCTGAACCAAGAAGAATGGCATTTTGGTTGATCAACAGAGTGCACCAACTTTTTGGAAACCAGGGTATCTTATGAGTCCTAATAAGATAGTTAATCCAGCTTATCCTGTCCCCCAGTCCTTCTGTTCTCATGAATATGGATAGAAAATTTGCGAGAGCATAAGATTGAATTTGTTGAGCAGCAGTCTCTTTCTGAAGACGGCAGTAAAACTCTAGTAGACCAAGGTGGCTTAAAAACCATGTCAGTTTTTGAAGACAAGAAATTAAAGTTTATCAAAGAAGCACAAGAATGGAGTCGTCAGGTTTGATCACGATTGGTAAGAAAAGCATTAGTGAGAAGACGATGTGGAAATTACTGATTCAAAGTTTTTAGTGACAAGTACTCCTTTATCCTGTTAGTCACCTCTCATTCCTATCAATGCTGCTGGAAATATTGTCTCACTTCCTATCCAATCTCCTAATGCCACACCCAGTTCCCTCACAGTGCTAACCTATCTCCCAAATTATCTGTTCCGAACAGCCCCCTGCTTTTCTTCTCGGGTTCTCCACAATCATGTATCAACATCTTCACCCTCTCCTCCAACTTCTGCCCTCCCAAGCATGGCCGTCCTATCCTGGACCTTTCCTCTCTCATTACCCTCTTGTCATCCATGCCTGGAAAACCATACCCACCTCTATTCACCTTCTTTCTCCCAGGGTTCTCCCTGCTCATTTCCTCTGCTGACCACACCCTCAGATCAAAAGTTTATATACCTTAGCACGATGGACAAATAGTGGCTGCTCCATACCCACAAAGAGACAACACATATTTTAATTATATGATATAAGCTAAGCAGATTCATCTAGGACTACTCGTAGTCCCAAAAGAACTGACCTCCTAATTCTGACCAGGAGTATCGTCCTTCTAAGAAACGCATGACGTTCGGCTTCTCTTCCTGATGTTAATCTGCTCAAATCTCCTTCAACAATTCCCCCCCTTCACCAAGCTCACCTTCACCCGTACTACCTATCTCAAGCTCCGCCTCCACAGGACCTATACCCGATTCATCTATGTCTCTCTGATGATAACAACCGCACCACACCCTCTGTCTTCTTCCCTAGCTCTACAACTACCACAGACACACTTATAAAAATGAACATCAAAATGGAGAGCCAGAAAATGGACACGACGGACATTTTTGTACAATTATCCTCCCTCACCTGCTGAAGACACAAACTGCATCCAGGTATGTTATGTTACCATAGTACAAGTACATGTTGCCATAGATACAAGCAATGACTCAACAATAGTTTTCTGTTTTTCTTCCTCTCTCTCTCTTCTCCCTCCTTAGTTCCCCTGGAGAGGTCCAATTCAGCTCTAGGCAATTTCTTCTCGATCTCCTTCTCCCATCTGACAACAGCCCTCTCATCCAGTCTCGCCCCGTAATGGTTTACAGTTCCACATTATCCAGCCAGATAGAGATAGCTAAACTCTGGGGAGCTCGTAAAAACAAGCCTCGTATGAATTACGATTAAAAT
>NW_024535413.1:7500-13644 GCF_016097555.1 Gigantopelta aegis
ACAGATAGATAGATGACTGATGGATGGATGGATGGAAGCATATAGAACAGATTGATAGTCTATTTTTTTTTCTTTAATAGAATCTATGACAGACGTACTACAGATAAACAATAAAAACAAAGTGAGTAATGATGACATCATTTTTGCTAAAAATAGCATCTATTTATAGGCTCAAGAAAACTCTTATGCAGATCCTTTACAAAAATTTTGTCCTAATCACTTAGTGAGTTTAAATGATGTAATTTGAAGTTGATATTCTCTAATTATAGGAAAATCCTGAGGGAAATTTCGTAAGCTAATATTACATGGTTTAGTGATATTCTCATGATGCAAAGGTTTGTGGGAGTGGTTTAATTAAGCTCCTCACTATTTTGATTTTATTTATAGAATTGTTATGTAGTTACAATGATGAAGACATCTACACATTCGATACATCAAATACGTGAGCAAAAGAAACTCTCTGTGATGTTTAGTAACTCTCTCTCTCTCTCTCTCTCTCTCTAGCTCAACTGGTGAATATTTAAGGACATTTCAAGGACACAGAAACAATGCAACAGGTTGAGCACCATTTGAAATGGGTGTGGTTTGTTATTTTGTTTATAAGAACAAAAAACAAACCATGCCCATTTCACATGGTAATTATTTTGCATTTAATGATATGGGTCATTAAATGTAAATTTGATTTTTACTTTTTAAGACCTACGTATTTAATAGTAAACAAGGTAGCAGTATAGACCAGAAAGTACTATTGTAGTACTATTGTAGTACTATGTGTAGTACTGTGTAGTACTGTTTGTAGTACTGTTGTAGTACTGTTGAACACCTCAATTTAAGTATAGTCCGTTGATGATGTGTGATTTACAATACAATAATAGTTGGTATAAATATATTGTTAAATATTATTACTCTGTGTATATTACTTTATGGTACATGTACAAAGTACTATGTGTATTACTATTCAGCTCTTTTTTGACACATACTGTCTATTAATTGAGTGTCCTAAGTATTAAGTGGACTCTCATCGCTATCGCTATGGAATGATACATTCAGAATTATCTTATAAAATAAAATATTATGCTTACAAGTTAAATATGCATTTTCTTTGCCATAAATGTAGTGCTTTGTTATATATATTAGCTCAACATTAACACATACAGCTGATAATCATGTGATCACACATGACAAAACTAACATATACAGCTGATAATCATGTGATCACACATGACAACACTAAACCATATACAGCTGATAATCATGTGTGCACACCGGGCAACACTAACATACAGGATAAATCATTGATCACACATGGCTTGGCGCTGCATTGTCTAAGGGAGAAATGAAATTAACACTATATATTATAACATGGGTGTTTGGTAGTCACCATTGTCTTTGATAACAATCAGTTGAATGTGATATGGTACTCTGAAGAAGACCGTTGTAAACATCTGACTTATCCATTGTTAACAATGTTGTTAACAATACATTCCATACAAAACAATTGTCCATACATATTACATTAGAAATTTACATACAATTAATCACTTCCTTATTTATAATTTAATGAAAAGTCAATTTTTTGTGTATTTGTCTCTTCATAAAACTTAAATCCAACAGAAAATACATAATGCTACACAACAGTCCTCTATATTATGTTATGTTCATTGGCTGCTACATAATAGTGACATACTTAATGAGTTTATATTTACTACTATATGCTACATACTTTTAGCTCACCCACGATTCTATCTACTGATTAAATCCTTTTTCTTATTTAGTTAAAGGGGTTAATTATTTTGGTCTGGAGAGTGAATATGTCGTTAGTGGTAGTGATGTGGTGTCATGTTTTTTATGGAACAAGGAAACACAAAATATTGTTCAATATTTTGCCGGTGATGAAGAAGGCGTGGTCATTTTGTATTCTTATCCATTCATGTAATAGTTAATTGTATCATAATAGGTCAATTGTTTGGAGCCACACCCCATATGCCTGTGCTGGCTGTTAGTGGTTTGGATCATGATATTAAAGTTTTCACACCATCAGCTGATCAACCTACGGATCTTAATGGAATTCATGAGGTATGTGGGTGGGGGGGGGGAGGGAGAGAGGAGGTGGGTGCATGTGTCATCATAGTCTCGTGAGCCAGATCCAACCCGATGTGAGAAAGGGTCTGGAATTTTGCTAAAATTTGTTAATAATTAATTATTTATAATAACTTATAATAACTAGTAATACATGGTTTTGTCTTTAGGTAACTAGTCGTAACATGGAGAGACGGAAAGCATCGGCAGACTTTGTCCCAGACGGATATGACCTCATATTAAGTTTTTATTATGAGAAATACAGACGAGGGATAAGAGTAAGTTAAGCCACACCTCCTTACTTGTATCATACCAATAATTATTTGTTCGTTCTCTCAGTTTGTCTATCTACTTAGTACATCTGTTTGTCACTATTAGATTGTTAACATGTCTATTTATTGGGTTATTTGTTTTTCTATCAGTTTTTCTCATGCGTTTATCTGGACATTATTACTAGTCCATATAAATGTATTAAATGTCTCTATTAATTTATTTACTTGACTATTTGATATTACTTATACATCACTTCATTAATAAATATACTTGTCCTCTTTATTTGTTGATATGTCTAGAGCGAGCAGGCATAGAAAAAAGAATACAGGTAGCAGTGCATCAGATGATGAAATGAATGATGAAGACAGTGAGGAAGAGGAGGAAGAAGGAGGAAAGAGAGATGAGAGGAAGAAGGAAGAATACGACGTATAAGATGGAGAAGACCCAGACGCTATGATGACGATGATGACTCAGATGAAGATGGAATAAACATGTGTTCAGTCTTAGCCCCACCCCCTATCATTTTAAAGCCACACCCTCTTTATGACATTCATATCTGTATCATACTCAATAATTTCATTTTTCATTTTAGACCAGAAAATTTTATTATTATTATTGATCTCTCATAATTAGAATAAACACTAGAAAATTTAAAAAATGTCAGTCATGATCTAATAATAGAACTGTGATGATGTCAGAAGTAAAATAATAGTTTCCTAATTGTACCACTTAAATAGAAATCTCTTGTATCCTGTGATCTGTATCAATTAAATTGTACAGCTGTTACTAACTAAGTGATCTATGGTTTATATTTGATGTTGGATAGTGAGATCTGTGCTCAAATAGTACACACGTACACACATACTAAAATAACCTTCAGATAGACTTTGTTGCTCAAAATTATCTGCACAAAGTTAGATATTTCTGTATATCGAGAACAAATTGATAAGTTAATTCCTTTTCCTCCACACACTCTAGAATGCCAAGACCATAGAAACTTTGTAGTTCTCCTAACAACCCATGAAAGGTGAGTTCTGGGGTTTTAGATGGACTCCGCCCACATTTTAGTCAATGTTGTAGGATCTATGATACAGAACTCATATCCGTGACCGGTCCATTGGATAATGTGACCGTGGTTTGGAATAAGGAGAAGATGAAGTAAGAATTGCCACAGGTGTTCACTGCCTGCAGAATAAAACAGATGAATACAAAGGTAAATGGATGTATAAATGTAACAATGGATACATATAATATAGAAATGGATGTATAAATGTAACAATGGATACCATATAATATAGAAATGGATATATAAGTATAACAATGGATACATATAATATAGAAATGGATGTATAAATGTAACAATGGATACATATAATATAGAAATGGATATATAAGTATAAAATGGATACATACTATACAGAAATGTAAAAACAGACGTTATGGCAACAAGGTGGTAACATTAACTCTAACAGCTGCTATACCACTAAGCATGACCAGTGAAGTCATCTATTACATTTTGTTATATAATCAAACAACAATATGATTAATCAGTCACACATCAAAGACTGTCAAACATCCCAACATTTATCCTTTACAAGCCAATGATTAAGTTAGTGGTGATAAACTATTCAGCTCTCCTTGGTAACCATAAACAACACCAACACTTCAAACAAAGCCGTCAGAGTTTGAAGGATTTAGGACAATTAAAGACGGAATATTATATATGTATTACTTATTATATTAGCACTTAACTATTTTAATTTTACAGCATACATAACTTGGCTCCCTTCAAAGGTTATCAGGAGCCTGTATCTCCGTAGGGTGGACCTCAGACTAAGCCTAAGCGATTACAATAACAAAATATTGATATTGAAATACAATAGCCTAATAGCCTAGTTATCTAGGTGGGTGCTAGTCGTCTCTCCTCTCTTGTGAATCACAATTTAAAGAGAATAGGATTACACCTGTAATGTGTGGGTCATATATAATTAATGTACTGCGAAAAAAAATAGATTGTGTCAAGATACAAACGATATGATGATGATACTCAAATACTTCTCTTCTTACTTATTCTTTGGTTTATAGAGTGTACTAAATAAATTAATAATCCTATTCTTTTTGTAAAGGGGACAATTTATTGTGAGACAATAGTCTCAGTATATATAATATATATATAGTAGCTGGAATTGATAATATGATATGGATCTCCTTTTGTCTTTAGTCTCAAATAAAGGAAATTTAAAGTAAAAATGAGAAGTTGAAGATAAAAAATTTAGCCCGCTAATCTGACATAAATAAGTAATCTAGGACATTAATCTATTAATACATTCCATGAAACAAAGTAGTAAATTCTGTAATTACTGGAAAAATAGAATATTTTGATTGAGCCAAATACACAAAATTTTAAAATATATAACAGCTGTACAGTCTAAATCACTCATCTGTAACTCACAATTATCCTCAAGGTTAATCAGATTAGTAGTTATTTATGACAAGGTGGGATATATGGCTTTAACTAGTACTACAAGGACACAACAAAGTTTTGGCCTTAACTTTAGCTAGTAACTTTACAAGGACCAACAAAGTTTTGGCCTTAACTTTAGCTAGGAACTCTACAAGGACACAACAATGGCATTAACTTTAGCTAGTAACTCTAAGATACTTGATATCTTAAAAACACAATTAATCATGTGAGTAAGCAATACTAAAAATTACACATGAGCTATGTCAATGAGTTTATGATAACAGTAAAAGAATTCATAATAGCAGAAAATGCTTACTAGTTGCTAAACTTACTTTAGTACAATTGCAATAAAACAGTGGCCACTTAAAAATACAATAGTATATTAATTAGTTTCGTTATCTTGTGGTTGTAAAACAAAGTGTGCGGAGATTCTAGAACAAAGTCAGAACTAAACAGGTCATAGCTATCAAATACTCCATTCCTTTGACTTAGTAGGTGCTAATTACAAAAGTATGTATTTGTAATAATTATAGGAGATTAGGTATCCCCACCTCTTGTGATTAATGGCAACTATGACAGGTTGGCTCAATGTGGATTTTCTATTGTTTCATGATAACCATTCATTAAGTAATGGCTGCCAGTGGTAAGCACATTAAGAATGACCCACACCTGTATGTGGTAGCCTATATATGGCAATCTGTATGTGGTAGCCTATATATGGTAACCTGTATGCAGTAACCTAGTTGTATGTTGGTACTTGGTATATGGTAATCATAGATCATAGCAACCAATCCATGCACACACCTGTTATCGTATATCCAATGATTGTGCGGAAATATATCACCAATTAAAAGATCCATCCAATCTATCCATGCATCAATAGCTTACCACTTTGTGAAGCATTACCAAATCCCTCTAAAGGGGTCCTGGGACATATAATTTTGTGTACTAGCTTCATTTGGTCTCATCTAAAATTGTCTATTGTTGGAGAGATGGTGAAGAATGGCTTCGCAATATAACAGTGGTCTTTTACTAGAGGATGAACTGTCAAAGGTACTTTTATGTTTATGAGTGATTGAGGAAGAAGAGGAGGGGCCGGAATAATCAGTTGTTGCTAGAATACCTACATGCTTGTCTAGGAAACATTGGAGAAATTTGAGATAAGTGGGGGAGTGTCTGAAATGTTGATATATAGTGATGTTACTGGAAGAGGTACAAGGGAGAAAGGTGAAGGAAACATATCAAGCGGAGAAAGAGTTGATAGTGTTGGAAGAGAAAGAGGATGGGAGAGTGACGAGTATTGGCCTATTGGTAACCAAAAGACGGTT